>NC_045707.1:49604565-49826983 GCF_009834535.1 Camelus ferus | reverse complement strand
GATTCTATCAAAGTATGCATAATGATATGTAATCACTCTGCATACATCAACCTAATTGCTCAAATAATGTCCTTTAACCTGGGACCATATTCTACAGATTGACGAGCATAAACCACCTTTCATCTCAAGGATTTTTTAGTTTAATAAAACTATCTATAGCTCAATAGCTTATGCGCACAAAAGTCTATGTAAAAACTGCAAGTGCGGAATTAAAACTTAAATGCAGACAGAAACGGTACTATCTTGTGGTTTGTAATTAAAGCTATATTTGGGTAATATCCACACATTAATTTATTCATTACTTGAAAAGCTAAATCTTTTTTTCTTTATGTTACACCTGCAGTCATAATCATCAAAAAGTACCCTGTGTCTAAAGAGTTAGAGTACCTTAAATTTTTGATATGGGGGAGGGGAGGAGAGAACAAGTGGGCAAGGAAAGAAATTTCACCCATTCAGCTGTCACTACGCATTTGTTTTCTAAGCATTAAAAACTCCATTTATTTTTATATGAGACACATTTGAGAAGAGCCATACGCAGAAACCACTTTTTCCAATATGGTCTTCAACAACTTTGAGTGTAAGTACTCCAGCTGGAAGTCCTCATTTGTATTATTTAAAAACAATTGTAAAACTCGCAAACCATAAAAGGAAAGCTGTCGAAGATGAAAAGCAAAAAAAGAATTACTATACCTTATTCAAACAAGCTTAATTTTTTGCATGTTTACTTTACAATCTGCTAATAGCACTTGAAGCTAAAAACATTTATAAAACCACTATCATGCTGGTAGGTACCCTAACTTAGTGGCGATGGCTAGTTTTAAATAAACATCTATTTATGATGAAGCTATTACTTTCCTTACTTCTTTTCCTAAGTAGATCCACACTATCTTTGCCCCCACTATTTTATTATAAGCACAAATCAAATCTAGTTTATTGCTTCATCTCAGAGTTCTAGATTCCAAGCTTCCATTAAAAAAACCATGATTTCCCATACAAATGCAGAAATCCCACCTTCAGAGTGAGGAATTACAGAATACAAGAAAATGAAGACAATTTCACCTTATGCATCTAAATGGGGGTGCCAGTAAAGACAATTGCAATAAAAATCAAGAAGGCGTAAATTTTCACCATTTTAATAAAAGAAAATGCCGAAATTTTAAAGGTGGCGCTCTGTCCTCAACTCACCCGATTGTGAGTCACTTTTGCAGACTATATGGTAGGAAACAACAGTTACTTTTCAAAGTTACACCCAAGCCAAAATCAAGAGAGATCCACCCTTAATTACAGCAATTTAACTGTCTCATGCGAAGTAAGGTACAAACTACTAAAACATCCCCCCTGAAATCACGGCCAAATCAAAACCCATTTCATATACTCGTTTTTCAAATATGCCCCTTTAAGGAAAATGTTTCATTTACTTCAAATTTGAACTCACCAGGACAAAAAAGAAGAAAAAAAAAAGAAAAGGAGAGGGAGATCCAAGTGAAACGCTCAAGTACAAAAGGCAGATTCTCCTCCAATCCCTCTAATTCCCCCAATTCGCCTCTGCCACACACAAGGGCAGGGAGTCTGGGGAGGCTGGCAGAGGGCAAAGCAGTGAATGCCCTTCATTCACTCACGTGGGCCACTATCCAAAGGGTTACACACCCTCTCCCCGAAGAAAGCCTCATACAAAGCAGATCCTTACAAGTACTTTCTTATTATAAAATACACCCACGTTGACAAGAGCTTTATTTTAAAAATAAGACTATCTGGTGGCGGAGGTTAAACACAACAAAAGGCTTCCATGTTGAAAAGGCGGACGGTCCACATATATGGCAGATATCCACACTCACATGAACAAAAATCCATATAACTAATTTATCATGAACAGCAGTCGATACCAACAGAAGCCATTAGATGATTAAGAAACCCAGAAAAGTAGCATGCACAGCTTATGCATAGCGAAGGGTGGGCTGTCTGATGCGCTCTAACCCCAGGAAAGGCAAAAATACGCCTGCAGAGACTGGTCGACCCCTCCGCAGATTTAAAGACCCCCCTCTGCACCTCTCGCCCTCCTTCCGCGCCAAGCACCGCTGCACCGCACTGGATGCGAGCACTCCCAGCGCTGCGAGTCCCGCAGAGAAAACTGGTGAATGAAATGCGCACAGAGACCAACCTGGCTAGTGACCGCGGCGCAGACCAGGGGTCGCTAACTAGCTCAGCCACCGGATTCTCCCGCAGGAAGGAATAAAGGGAGCACACCCCGCACAACACCGCAAATGGAATGCGGTTCTTTCTTACTGACCCTTCCCAAAAAGAAGTGGAGAACGCAGGGGGTTTTTTCCTCCCTTTCTTTTAAACTAAGTCCAAAAAAGCGAATAGGAAGCAACCGTGAACATCCTGGGGGGCGAGACAGGAGACGCCGGGAGAAAGGGCGAGGCAATTCACCAACTCCCGGGGAATCACCGTCCGGTGTGACACGCATCAATCAACCGGCCCGGGCCGGGGGCCAACGCGGGCCCCACTCTCCGCCTGCGGAGCGCCAGTGGGGCCGAAGCCGGGGATTAGAGGGGTGACCCTCCCGGGGCGCGGGGAAACAGCGCCGGGCACCGCTGCCCTCAAGGTCACCAGGCGCCGGGGCGGGGGCGACCGGCGGCAGGATGGGCTATGGCGCTGCCGAGGAGGCTGGGAGAAGCCAAAGAACTGCGGGTGCAGACGCGAAGTCCCACCACCGAGCCCCGTCCCTCGGGCCCTGTGCGGAGACTACTGGCCGGACCCAGCGCTGGGGCGCACGCCTAAGAACCCGCTCACCTTTACGGTTTCCCGGGGCAGACACGGCGGGAGACCACCTGCGAGGGGCCTCCCGAACGCCCCCGCCAACTTCTCCGGAATCCGCGCAGTCCGCGGAGCACCCAGCTGTCAGGATCCCCGCCGCGCCGCCCCGACCTCAGTGTTCCGCCCGGCCTCCCCCGCAGGTGACCTGCCCCGCCGCCCCCGCCGCGGGCGGGCGGCGGCCGCCACTCACCTCGCCCGGCAGCAGGAACCATTTTCTGAGGAGGAAAAGAAGGGGAGGCTGCAGGAGGGTCGGGAGAGGGGGCGGTGAGGACAGCGGGAAGCGCAGAGAAGGGGGGGATCGGTCCTCCGCGCGTCGGAAGGAGGCTCGCAGGACTCCGGGAGCCACGCGGAGGTTCGGTTGCACCTCGAGGATGAGGCGGCCGTGGAGCCGAGAGGCTCGGCGTCCACCAGCCGGGTGCTCCCTACTCACGCTGCACTGCGAGGAGGCGCGGCGCGGCGGCGGCGGCGGCGGCGGCGGAGGCGGAGGAGGAGGAGGAGGAGGCGGCGCCCGGCCCGGCCCCCGCCCAGAGCCCGGCAGCTGCCGAGTAGCCGCCCGCGTCCCCGCAGGACCCCGCCTCCTAGGCTCCGCAGAGCCGCAAACAGGGCGCGCCCGCGCTCACCACGGCAGCTCCAACCGGCCTCACGCCGCCCGTCCGCAACAGCAGCAGCGGGCGGGGTGCAGCCCTTCGTGAGCACCGCAGCCCGGTCCGCCCCAGGCGAGGCCCGCGGCCCTCGGGAAGCGGACGGTCGAGCACAAGGGGGGCTTCGCGAAGCTTCGGGCAGGGGCCCCGTTTGCACCGGGTAGCCCGCAAGATTGCCGGGGGAGACAGGGGAGGAGAACTCTCACCCGTTCCGGTCTGGCGCTCCCTTTTCTCCACACCCTCACGCCTCCCGCTCCACGCTGGCGGCTCAGCAACTGCCACTGCCGCCGCCGCCGCCGAAGCTCGCGCCGCCCGCCGCTGCCGCCTTGGCTAGGCGCGATCACGTGACGCGGCTCGCGGGGAGCCTGGGGGCGGGCAGGCACGCGCGCGCGGAGGAAGCGCGGCTAGGACGGAGACTAGGAGCCGAGCGGCGCGGAGAGGACGTTTAAGGGGAGGACCCGGCGAGCGCGCCGCCGGCTGTCGAGCGCGCCCCCGGCGATTAGAACTTGCCGCGGGGTGGGGAAAGGGTGGCCCGAGTGAGGGGCGGGGGACCCGCGCCTCTGCGCGCCCCTCCCTCTCTTCCTTCGCCGAACGCCTCGGCCGGCCGCTGCCCCCGCCCCCTCCCGCTCGCCCCTTTCCTCCGGCCGCTGCCAGGGATTGGCTGAGAGGCTCTGACGTCCGTGTTTCCATGACGTATCGGGGCGGGGGGGGGGCGGCGGGGGAGGAGGGGGTGGCTCGGTCGCGCCGGGCGGTGACTTCGTCAGTCACAGCTGCTGTTTCGGTGCGGGTCCGGGCGGCTCCCGCGACTGTGGAGGCTGGAGAGCGATGACTGCCGCAGGCGAACTCGAGCGCCCTTCACCTGGGGCCCCGTCCGAGCCACCCCCGGGCCTGCGCCCCTCCAGAGCCCCGGAACTGGGCGGGTGGACTCGGCGAGCGAGCACTCCTGGCGAGGACAGGTTAAGCTGACGCCCGCGTCTGCGGACAGTTGAGTGGTTCCTCGCGGCATCTCTGCTCCACTCCGTACGGACTCGGTGCCTATGCTGGGCCCTGACCAGGCGCCGGACGACAGAAGTGCCTCCTTGGGGAGGACAGCCCACACCCCCAACGGGCCTCGGCTCCCCATCTCTGTTCCTGCTAGTCGGCCTGTAGACTCCGGGGATTCCCGTTGCAGCGCCTAAAGGGTTAACGCAGGCGTTGGGCCGGTGCAGGCAGGCCCCTCAGGATCCGCGCTCACAGTCCCCCGGTTTTCGTTTTGAGTTTGCTTTTTCTACCTATGCCAAGCTGTTGGCTCTTTTAGTTCACTTGTAGCATCTCGAACGAGCACCTTTCCTGGGATGAAAAGAAAATGAAAACAAAACGAAACACAGGGTAACGTGCCAAGACTGATACGCTGAAAGGTGACCGGCTTTGCCCCAACCTTCAATAGACTTTGCAGTTAATAAAAAACCGCTGGAGTGACAAAACAGTTTTTCCTTCACACGCATACATACGTGTGTAAAGATTCGTCTTACCTATGACATCGTGCTCCATCTTCGTCTTATCTCTGAACTAACCCTCGCAGCTCTTGGAGAGACCTTGTCAGTGTTTTCAGTACCACTTCATCAGAACAAAAGATAAGCTCTGCAGAGGCTCCTCCTTTCTCTTAACTCCAGGACTGGAAAAATTAATGTTAGTAACGTCTTCCTAAAAGCAAACAGGCGATGCGAAGGACTTTATTATGTAGGTTCACTCTGGTAGTGTTTATATTAAAATATTTTGGAATGATTAGAAGCAAAATATGTAAAAAGTTTAAAAAGAAAAAAATTTAAAGTTAACCCTGTTGAAAAAAACATATATTTATCAACTTATGTGTCTTACCAGGTCAAGCACTACCAACCTTTTGAGCTGCAAAATTAGCACCGGGCAAGATAGCACCATTTTTCCTCTTTAATCACTGTTAAGAAATTGGTTGGTGGGTACAATAGCCCTTCCTGACACTATTTCAAAACTTCTTAATAGAGGAACAGATTAACTTTTCGAAACGGCTTAGAGACATTTAAGAATCACTGGCTCTCGTCCAACTTTTCCTCCAAGGAAGTCGCAGTAGAAAATTGAATTATGTATTCTACTTTAATCAAGAATTTGACATTAAAGTAATATATGACTCATTGCTATAGTGCACTAGCAAAATGGATAATAGATTAAACTAGAATCTGTTCACTTTGTGGGTTTATTGAAGTTCCAAATAATAAAGTATACTCTCTTAAAGTGTTGTGGTCATGAAAAATTACTCAGCATCTTCATTTCAGAACATGATTTCAATAGAGTTTTTATTTATGTAGATTATATACACATATATCCCAGAACATATTTATATGCATTATAATGAAATGTGAGTCACATATAGTAAGATATTTTTGCTCATAGTCAAGATGATTGTACTGTGTAGTTTGATTTTTATATTTTCATTCTTCAAATAGAAAGCAATATATAAATAACTGTACACATTACATTAGGAAACTCATTTTTTTCTCCCAGAAGTTTAGCACTGAAATCTTAATGGCATATTTTTAATTGTAAAAATCAAGAAAATATTTGATTGCTTAATTAGCATTTCCTAAAAAAATGAAACTACTTAAATTTTAAGATGCCACTGTATATGATAAAACCAAATCCTTTTAATCTTAGAACTTACTTATTCCATGGATTTAATTGATCCAGTGATATATCACTGCATAATAATAATAATTCAATTTATTTTTAAATATTTAATCTTATAAATGTATTTTAATAAGTTTTGAACATCTTTTTTAGTTCCAATGCAAATTTATAAACGTATTTAAATACTATGGCAAGTTACTCTTTGGGATGTTAACATTGTTTGAAGATAGGCCATGTATTCAGAGTAATGTATTTTGCAAACTATTAAAGTATATTCCTTTTAGGGGCATAAATCTAAACTACTGACATCTTTTCTGATAAGCTGATAAATTCAATATGAACTAGTCCTGTATAACTCATGGAGATAGCTTTCTAAAATTCTCAGTGTAATTAAGTGTAAAGGGAAACACTGGGATCTTTATTTCCTCAAGAATTCTGTCACATTCCTCTAGCAATAGTACAAAATAGAGACATACCAACAGCAAAATATTTTTAAAACCGTATTTTCCAAAATATGCATTTATACATATGTGAATGTGTCAGTTCTAATCACTGCAGGAAGCTAAAGAGAACTGACTTGTGTAGGGAGGCAAAAGAAGAAAAATATTTAATGCTTCATAAAGAGCAGTTACGTATATTCTCAAATTTCCATTAACCTGGATCACCAGAGAAAGATGTGAAGAGAAACATAACTTAGCTGAAAACCACGAGAACTGTTATCTATTAGTAACCAATTAACTACATTTGCTGACTTAAATTAAGATGATTACAGGTAAACCTAAAATAAGAATTTTCAAGTCACATAATGGAAAATTTTTATAAGTGAAAAATGTAAAACGGTTAAATGTCATCATTTGACAGGAATTATTTAACATCCTGTACTCTTCTAGGTCTAAGGCATTTTTTTCTACCACCAAATGTTGTATAATCTAGGTCATAGGGTCATGGCTCTAAATCTAAATTCCAGAGAATCAAAAAAAGGGAAAGATGTTATTTAAATGTTGTTAAGGAAGATTTCCTAAAGGAGGATGTGGGTTTGACTAGTGCCACAAAACAGATATAAGATTTAAATTAATGCAAAAGATGGGCAGGAGAAATGCCAGATGTACCTGAGAATTAGCAAGTTTCCCACATCCATTTTCCTATCCTTTCATGATCTATGAAACATATATTTACTACCTTTGTTATCCTTCACCTCCATGAGTAACTCATGTATTTTCCCACTAATAGGAGGTTGTTGTGAGGTTTTGGTGAGTTGTTTATACAAAACTCTGAACAGAACACTTGGTGTGTAGTAAATGCTCAATAACTGTTATTATTCTTAAGCATTCATTCTTTACCCCTTATTACAAAGTAAATGCACTGTAAACAATAATGTACATTTTTACCCTACTTACTTTATTTTAATGAATAGGGAGTTATTCTCATAACAGAAGTTCAGAAGTAGGTGATGGTATGATTGATTTAGCTGCTGAACATAGCCATCAAGAATCCAGGCTTATGGCTTTCTGTTCCACCATCCCTGGTGTATGCTTATGTCAGTATCTTTTTATGCTAAAAATAGGAAAATCAGAAGGATTTTCTCACATTTGTGGTACACTTTATGTTTTTCAGATTTTTTAGTGCTTATATTTTTATATAATTTTTCCACCTTTCCTTTGAAACTTCTCTGTTTTTCAAGATATTAGGAATGTGCAGAATTACCAGTGTGAGCTTAGCAACACACACTCCTGGGGCCACAGCAGCAGAGCTTCTGATTTGGACCATTTAGAGTGGAGCTAGAAAAGCTCCAGTTTTTATGGTGCCTTTAGGTAACTGACACACTCCATGGTCTCTTTCCCTCCTTTGTCCTGATATTCTCTTGTGTTCTTCACTGGTTCTTCTTTCTCTTTCCTTGGCTATTTCCAATAAAGTTCTTACACTTGAGCATTTCTTTCTATCTTAACTTTCATAAAGTTCATCCATTTTCATGACTTTGGCCCCTTGAGGATAAGGATAGTGTTATTCATTAATTTATTCATTAATCATTTGTTGATCTTGACAAATATCCTCTCAGCTTACTACGGAAAGAAAACATGAAATATATCTATTTAGGAGGCATTATCATCAAGGTAGTAATTCATCTATTTTTTTACACAAAGAAACATTTATTAACACTTACTACATGCCACCTCTAATAAGATCTGGCACATAATGGGTGCTTAAAATTAAATTAGTTTGATATGAATAAATAAATGAACTATCACCTCTTCAATGATGAATTCTATATTTATATCCACTGCCATGTTCTTTTATTCTTGTGACCTGAGGTAACTCCTTTCAGGGTCATTTTTTTTCTTCCAGATAGAAATACAGTTGACCCTTGAACAACACAGGGTTTAGGGGTGGCCACCCTCCTGGCAGCTGAAAATCTGCCTATAACTTTACAATCAGCCCTCCCTCTGCACAAGAGGTTCTGAATCCTTGGATTCAACCAACTGAGAATGGTACAGAAAAAATGGTACTGAAAAAAATCCACATACAGGTGGACCCAGACTTCGGTTGTTCAAGGATCAGTTGTATTGGAAAAAAGCCAATTTACCAGACATCAAAAACCAGTTCACTGAAAGTCAGTTTTTTGATTTATGCATTTTTGATGGCAGAGAGGAAGGGGTCAAAGGAGGGAAGCTGAAAATGCTGGGCAGCATGTGCAGAGGTCAGGAGAAGGGAGGATCTTAAACAGAGGGGATTCACCTTGAAAAGAAAGAGGAACACCTCTTTTCTGATATAGAAGAAAAAGGAAAAAAAAAGTTTAAGTTTAGAGGAAGGATAACATAGGCTCAAAAATGTCATCTCAATATTCCTAATATAACAGCAGTTCCTATACTCATCAGCCAAAACGGAGTAAGGCTAAGTAAGGAATGGAATGGGTTGATTAAAGAAACTGAAGGATGAGCAAGAGCAAAGAAAATGTTATCCAAGGCCCAGGCAAATTTAGAGTACAATTTTATAGCCATATAGGTCCACACAATATTCTCTGGTGACTCAGAGTTGGGGTTTCCCACTGTGGTTACAGTTGTTAAGAGTTCAAGGGGGTCTGGTGCAGAGCTCCTCAGTAGGCATGGACATGGGCACTGATAATCAGCCTGTATTAGTCTGCTAGGGCTGCTGTAATAAAATGCCACAGGCTGGATGGCTTAAGGAACAGAAGTTTACATTCATCCAGTTCACAGGTTAGAAGTCCAAGGTCAAGGTGCCGTAAAGGTTGGTTTCTGGCGAGTCCTTTCTTCCTGGTTTGCAGGCAGCTACCTTCTTGCTGTGTCCTCGCATGACCTTTCCTCTGTGTGCGTGCATGGAGGAAAAGGATCTCTTGTGTCTCTTCCTCTTCTTATAATGACCCCAGACCTGTGGGATGAGGCCCCCACCCTTATGATCTTATTTAACACTTAATTACCTCCACAAATGCCCTATATCTACATTGGGGGTTACAGCTTCAACATATGAATTTTGGTTGGGGAGGATACAATTCCATCCATAACACAGACTCATTCGGTGAGCATTTTTCAGAATTCACATATTAGAATCCTTCTTCAGATCTACTGCATTATGCAACCCCACTCCCCAAATGCATGTGTATGTGTGGTGTGTAAACACTAGGAAACACATAGCAAATAGTATTAATATACAGCTAAGTGCAAACAAAGAAAAAATCTGCAGTAGTGGAAATAGAGAACTCAAAAGTAGAACAGTCAGGGTGCAGTAAGCAGATACCAGCTCAGGGGATTACCGAACCAGGAAATAAATCATAAACCTACAAGCTTGGAGTTTTAATGATAGAAGATGTGGCTAGACCTCAGGGAGGCAGGAAGCTAGAACTGAACCCCGTGTCAAGCCAGAATCCTGCCTTCTAGCTAGTGGTGTATCGGTACCAGTTCCTATCAATGGCCCCGCTGGGCTCTTCCAAACGTTCCCACGTGTACCTACAAGAGATTCAGTATTTGGATGTCTGCCATGCTGAAGGCATCAACTTTCAAAGGGGCTTGCAGTGGAATCTAGCCAAGAAAAGAGATTTTGCCCTTTTCCCCTCCTCCATCCTCTCTGTCCTTAATATTGGAAGAGTCATAACTCTGAGAGGGGAGGGAGGGAGGGAGAAAAAGTACACAGAGACAGTGAGGGGGAGGGGAAATCTTTTTACAAAGTTTTCATAGTCAAAAGTTCCCAGAAAGTTACAGAATCTGCTTCAGATGTTATTCAGGAATAGGTATTGGGGATTCACTGGCTCATAGTTGAAACTAGTCGTTCAAGTAAAATACCTCATTTAGTTAAGTTGAGGGCATCACCTAACAGGTGGGAAAATGTCATCAGAATACGAATAATCAAGTAAGTGAATTGAAAGGGAAAACACAATAGTAAATCATAGTTACAAGAGAAATAGTTCAGATGATTTTCTAGTGACAGGGGGCTGAGATGACAGATAAGGAGTCACTTTGTAGCAGAGACAGGGAGGGTACACCAACTTTGAAATATTGTAGATAAAATTACCAAATGATTATCATCATGAAAACCTGACAGTAAGCTGTGTCTGCTCAGGTGCATCTTCCTATTTCTACACTTTGAGACCTAGAAATACTGATTTCTTTAAGAAATGTCTTTATGATAATGATAGAGAAACTTCTGGAGACAGCTTTTCACATAATCAAAGTGTTATGCTTACTCTACTCACCCAGTTGTTAGGAATTTTCTGGTTCCAGACCACCAGGCAAGTTCTGGCTATCTGCTTTACCTTTCTCTTCTGAAATCTATGGCCCCCAGGTTCTCACTCTTTGCCAGTAACCATACTAGTAACCACTCTTTGTCCATAGCTCTCTGAACTCCAATAACTGTGTCCTCTACATCTTCTGATCGCCTCCTCAGTTTCTGACCCAATGATTAGACTGACTTCTCACATCTATTTATGCTCACTTCTGCTTGCTTGTTGCTTAGTTTCTGACCTCATGGGCTCATCTTGAACTTTAAGGCTGCCTATTTCTTAAAAAAAAAAAATGTCCTGATGGCTAAGTCCCTTGCCTTGTCAAGACTAACCTCCCCTGCACTCTGGCTTTCTCGGTTCCAAATTCTAGTCTCTTTCTAATGCTCTGTTACCATCACACAATCCCTGCATTGAGTAAAGTGTGTTTGGCCATTTTCAAGTCAGTTCTTACTTTATTCATCTATTTTTTTAATTTAATTTTTATACTTGGTAAATTCGTTGTTTCAGCATAAATTGTATGAAGCCACTCCACCATCAAAGAATTTATCACAGCAAAAATTAATTTTCCCAAGTAGTAGTGCCTTGTTTATAGGACAGCAAGAACACGTCCACACTAAATATCTACCAAAAAGGATGAAAATGTCATCATTTTGGCTTGGTCATGTTAAATCTCTTTGAGCTACCAGGATTCTACTGATATCATAGCATGCATTTATGGCCTTCCATATTCCTTTTACTGTTTTTTGAGGTAGTCCTATTCTAACTAAAGATTGTAATGTTTTTACTTCTCTCATTTTCTTAAGTATAAAGAGTCTTTCTTTCCTCCCATCATGCTGACGCTTCTCTTATATATGTTTTGCCACCTCTTTCTGTTATATACATTCTCACTATCCTTTATAATTCCTCTCCATGTCTTTAAAAATGAAATTCTCAGTACTTAATAGCCTCACATTCTTATTTCTGTGTCTGAGTCATCTTTTCCCAGATTCTTAAAACCTTATCCATGACTATTATAAACAGAAAAATAATTAAGCTGCCTCCTCTGTTTAACTCCTTTTTTTTAATATGCAAGAAGTCAAACAGTAACACCAGATATACTATCATTTTTAGTACTAGGTATAGATAATTATCTACAAGTATGTATGTGTATTTTTTCTAATTCAAACAATACAGATATGTATAGTGTGGAAAGTGAAAGCTCTCTGCAATCACATTCTGGCATAACCAGTGTAAATGACTGTATACTTTGTCCAGAGCACTTCTTACTGTGGGGCATAAAAGGAAGCAGTATCTGGACCTAGGGAATATACACATCTACTAGCCTTGACAAGTCATGGACTAGTAAGAAAACCAATTCTAAGAACTACATAAATCTGATGGTATAGTACATAAATTAGTGCTGATAAAATTAAAATTTGTTGGAAAGATTATTATGGGAAAGATGAATCTTAAACTTGGCTTTGAGGAAGAGGCAATGTGACATTTAGAAAGAGCCTGAGCTTTAGTGAAAGGCATGCCTGGATTTGAATTCTAGTTCCAAAATTTACCAGCTGTGTGGCCATGAGCAAATGCCTTAACTGCTCTGATTCTTTAGCTCTCCCCTATGCAAAATGGGACAACATTCTATTGTGGCTGTGAGGATAAAATTAGATCATGAGTTTTTTTCTAGTGGACACTAAATGAAAGGTGTTTATATTCTTCATTTTACCACATAACCTGCCACATTTTATATTAAGCCTTCATATTCTCTAGTATATGTAAAAATAATACAATTTACTGGACAATGTTGAAAATACAGTTAAACTGTATACAGCTTCAAAAGGATTTTTAAAATTTTATAATCCATATTCATCATTAAAAAGGAGATTTTAAAAGTTTAAAGAGCTTTGAAATAATAAAGTAGTTGAGACTTAGGTTCTATCTGTGTGACTTATATACTAGTTAAACTAATAACTCAGATAATTTTTTGATCATACAGGATCCCTCTATGTCTAGGAGATTGCCACCATTTGTTTTGTTAAGGCCAAATCAATGGCTATACTGTCATGGCAAGAACACTAGTAAGTGTTTCTGAGTAATGATTAAGCAACAGAGCATATGGTCTTCTCTGAAAGCAAAGACAAGCAATTCTTTAAGAAAACTGGAAATGACCACTGAACTATGAACCAGAGCCCAAATAATGAAAACCAACGCTACTTCCTCAACCAGAAATGTTATCCCAGCAGTGCAGCTGTGAGCTAATTAAACAGCCCAGATCGCTGCACTGAACTTTAGTACTGTATTTACAGAATTAATTCAGAGGACATGTTATTAAAGTCTGGGGTTTATCAGAAGAAGGCAGCCTCTTTTTTTTGAGCAGCATTTAAAAAATTAACATACTGGATAAGCTGCTTATTATAGATGGAGCCTATGAGATCCTCCATATAGATGCAAAGACTAAGCAATGAATTTCTAACCAAAATAATGAGACTATTGCACTCTGACACTAAAATCCAAAAACAGTGCTTTAGATACTTTGAAAGCATGCTCAAAAATAAATTCATGTTCTATATGATTATTTCTAAGATTCTAAAAGACATATTGATGACCACCAACTAGATATATATCTGAAATAGCAATTCTGTACTTCACTTAGCAATGAATCAGTAATTGGAAAGTGTAAGGCAAGAATAATTTAAATTACCATGAAGTACAATACTTTCTTTCTTAATTAATCTTAATAACTGGGCTTTAAAATTTATATCTAGAAATCTAAATAGTAAACAAAAATTCTACTGTATCAGTAAATTCAGAATGCTGTCATTATTTAAGTTGTTATACATGGGCAGTAATGGTAGAGGTAATTAAGGTATGAAGACGTTTAATGACTAGAAACTTTCTGGAGGCTATAAAATATGTTATCATTTCAGGAAACTTGATGTAGTGATTCAAGAAAATACAGAGCAAGTCAGTGAATCCTTTACAACCCTATTCACTCATCTAAAATGGAGAGAGAAGTACTTATCCTATGTTTATTCTAGTGCCATTTGAAAAAAAAAAAGACAACAGCTTTTGAAGAGCTGACTAGTTTTGGTACTTATGACATAATACGTAAATATTCTGAAAAAAATCACCAGAGCCTAGGTAAATACTTCATATTGACAATAAATTTCACGTATAGTATATACTCTTGTTTATAACTTTATTTTTTGTTGTTGTTGTTTGTAACTTAAATAGATGCATAAGGAATTAAATAAAGCAGTGGGGCAATGCAAGGGAAATGTTCTACATAGCTTTTAAAAGTTATTTTTAGTTTTATTTTGAATTATGGAAAATTTAAACATAAGGTTAAGTACAGGAAGTAATATCACAGATACCTACGTACCATACCTATTCTCAAACTGAGAAGGTACTGAAAATCTGATGGTAATTTTGTTACCAGGGTTAACTTTTTTTAAAAGCAGTTATGCTTATCTACTTGTATTGTTCTATACAGACTGACTCTTCCACCTAGAAAGTCCTAGGAGTACCATATATTGGTCAGGTAATTAGTTGATTTTCTCTCTAGATCCTTCAAACACCTTCCTAAATAATTCTAAGGAGGAATAAAAGACTTTCCCAAGGATTGATCTTTCAAAGCTAATTACATGAAAACAAAGAAAACGCTTATTAGCTTGGTAGATTTTCCAGCAGTGCTAACTTTTTGAGTTAAGACACAGAATTTGACAAACATCCTCTCTTGCTCATCAAAGCTAGGCACTCTCTTGATAAGATGCCATTGTAAGCTCTTGCCCTTGTCCCTCAACCATTACTGGAGCTGTTTAACCTAAATGTATTACCACACTTAGGAGGTAGCTTGAAAAAAAGCTTGGAGGCAAAGATTAGATGACTTAATAAAATGAGATTTTAGTGATTTTTCTCTTGGAGGGGATACCTTTAGGAATAAGTGATGACAGAGGAAGTGAGTTATTCAGAACATAGCTAGTTTTACTCTTAGGAAATAAATTGGATAGATTTTAGATGGTGTGTTAAAAATTTTTGGAAACAGATGGTCAGAAAGCAAGATGGGGTTATAAGAACTGATCTAACAGTATTCTGAACAGGAAATCTGTTCAAAAAGAATTTGCAGTCACCAAGGCAAATATGGCCAGGCTGTGGATTAAAGGAGATGTTAAGAATAAGAAGATATATTTAGACATAATAGCTGTCTTCAAATATTAGGGCTATTATCTGGAAAACAGATCCATGCATAGATAATAGACCCATGAATAGGTAATATTTTGTTTAACAGAAATCTCTCACGTTCATTCAAAATTGAGTACCTGGCTATATTTCAGGTACCATAATAGTACTGTAGATATTGGGTATACAAAGTTTACAGTCTTTGAAAAATAAAGAAGAAAACAATTCTAATTTAGTGTGATGAGTCCAGGTATGCGTGTGTGCTGTGGGAGCTTCACAGAGGGAACAATGCCCCAGTTGAATTTTGAAACATTAGCTTGGCCATAGGAAGGCAGAGGAGGAGAAATCAGGTAGAAGGAATCACACATACAAAGATAGGGAGGTGTGAGGAAATGCTAGCTCTCTACAAATTACAGGTTATTCACAGTGGCTGAAGTAGAGGATGTAACTGAAAGCTGGATATAGGAATGAGGTTGGAGAGAAAGAATGAGGTTGGCTGGGACCAGAGTCTTTAATATGATGTCAAGAAGTCTGGTTTAAAGCAGCAGGTGACAGAAGCAGATGTCCAGTTTTAAAAACTACTCTGATAGCATTATAAATTAATGGTTGCCAGAAGACCTAAATAGACAGTTCTCCAAAGAAGACATACACGTGGCCAACAGGCACATGAAAAGATGCTCAACATTGCTAATTATTAGAGAAATGTAAAGCAAATCAACACTACAATGAGGTATCATCACACACCACCATTAAAATGTCCACAAACAATCAATGCTGGAGACGGTGTGGAGAAAGGGGAGCCCTCCTGTATTGTTGGTAAGAATGTAATTTGGTGCAGCCACTATGGAAAACAGTATAGAGATTTCTTAAAAAACTAAAAATAGGCTTACCATATGATCCAGCAATACTGCTCCTAGGCACATATACAGAGAAAACTCTAATTCAAAAAGATGCATGCATCCCAATGTTCATAGCAGCACTACTTACAATAGCCCAGACATGGAAGGAACCTAAACGTCCATCGACAGATGATTGGATAAAGAAGTTGTGAGATATATATATATATACACACACACACTATTCAGCCATAAAAAAGAATGAAATAATGCCATTTGCAGTAACCTGGATGGACCTATAGATCATCATACTAAGTGAATAATATCAGACAGAGAAGGACAAATATCATGTATCACTTATATGTGGAATTTAAAAAATGGTACAAATAAACTTATTTACAAAACAGAGACTCTTAGACATAAAAAACAAGCGTATGGTTACCAAAGGGGAAAGGTTGGGAAGGAAAAAATTAGGAGTTTGGGATTAGCAGGTACAAACTACTATATACAAAATAGATAAACTACAAGAACCTACTGTATAGCACAAGGAACTATATTCAACATCTTATAATAAACTATCATGGAAAAGAGTCTGAAAAAGAATATATATATATATAATATAACACTGAATCACTATGCTGTACACCAGAAACTAGCACAATATTGCAAATCAATTATGCTTCAATAAAAAGTCATTAAAGGTAATAAGATCAGAAAAAAAGTGAATTAATGAATTAATGGTTGCAAGGGGTGGGGAGAACTCTCTGGGAAGACTGGGCTATTTCAGTAATGCAGTTGGAAGTGATGAGGACATAAAAAGGGGAGTAATGAAGGGGATGGAGATGAGAGAAAATATTGAGGACTTACTCTATAGGACTCTGAGATAAACTGAATTGGAGGAGTAGAAGGATAACGGAAAGGAAGGATTCAAACTCATCCTCAATTAGGCATGGAATGTTATGCTTACAAAGTAGTGAGTTCCTCACCTCTGGAAATGACATGCAAAATCTGCATTATTAGCTGTCAGAGACTTTTGCATTGAATAGATGTTTAGAATTCCATGACCTCTAACCCTTATAACTCTAAAAAAAGTTCTCTTCACTGAAAAGTTAAACTATCTGAGAATTATGAGACTGAGGTGCTACCTACTGCACAACGAGGCTCCTGAGAATTATGATAAATGAACAGATTCTCTAGATGTGAAATCTATAGGCTTTCCTAAATTTCTTCAGTAACTTATACAAGCCCATAGTAATTTTCCAATAATCATATAGATAATTCCTCATCTAGATAAGGGTAACTGTCTAGACAGAGCAAGTGTCTTAAGATATATACAAAGGTTTCTACAGTGTATGCATATAGTTCCTATAAACACTCTATCTGAAACATATTTGAGAGATTTAGGTAAAAATATATTTGGATTGGATATAAAAAAATCTCTCTATACTAAGGCAGTTACTCCATCTGAAGCTGAAAGTTGTCACAATCAATAGTCATTAATGGTGACTGGAAAGGAATCGATCAGGAAAGGCGACAAATGGCAAAATTACTTTTCAAAAAGAAACAAAGACTTCATAATAAATACACAAAACACAACTTAGTAAGCAGCAAGAATAATTGAGGCCAAAATGGCCAATTCAGTGAGTAAGGTAAAAGGATAGAAAGTATCACTCATTCCATTTGGACCAAATTCTTGGACAGCATTAGGAAGAACTATTTATGAGGCCCTTCCATTTCCTCTCTGCTGCCCTTTCTGTGTCTTCTTTTGAATACAAAGCACCTTCATGCTGTTCAGGGTTCTTTATCTCTTTCCTCAATAGAGCTAGGGTCTTCCTTTCCATCTATAAATCCAAACTGATGAAGGATGGTGTTAATTGTAGACACCTCAATAAGTGAGAGACGTATTTTTGGTTAGAGAGCAGGCATCCTTTTGAGTGGGTCTCAAATCATCGGACACCGAAGGAGCTGACCAAATTTATATGTATAACACTTTCTTTCCAAAACTTCCCAGTGTAACACCTGAGTTGCCATTCATTATTTTCCATTGTGCATACAGGATCTCTCTTCTTGCCCCTTAAAAAAAAAAAAAAAAGACACAGGATGTGTAGCAATCAGCTTGGTCATTTTCTTGCCACAATGATGACTCAGGGCACTGATAAGCATGTGCCGTTCATACTTGCCCCGCTGTCACTTTTCCACTGTATCTCATTTAAAGTGTGTGCTAATCATTAAAATCCTAAGTGCAATAATATGTAAAATTTTCCGTGACGCTAAAGAGGCATAGAGTTTTACAGAGTTTGAAAACCATCCATGATTAAAAAGTCCACTTTCTTTTGATCTTTATTTTCTTGTTTGGCTGCCAAACTTGGTGATAGTCACTTAATAGGCAAAGAGTAAACCATTACCCCTTTAACTGGTCTCCCCTGCTTAATTCATAGGAGGCTTTTAGCAATGCGCTTATACAATTAACAGAGATTTGTGCCTCCTTTGTAAGTCATTGGCCATAAAAAAACTTTAACAATTTTCAGTCACTTGTGTGATTGCTGTGCCAACAGCACAATCTCATGCTCGGAGACTGCTTTCTCAAAATCTAGGCAGCCTCCTTTATGTTCCCTCTGAAGTCTGTTCTCTTCAGCATCCCTGTGCTTCCTCACTTTTTACAAGTTTTACACATAGCTTCATAACTTTTAAGATTGGAACAATCAGACTTTCCCCACCTATTTTTCTTCTGTAATTATCATATCCTATTGCTTTAGAGTGGTCCTCCTGCTCTAAGATCCGTACTCTGATTTTGTAATTGGCATGATAACATATATGCTAGGGAACAATTCTGGTCTTCAAATGAGGTGCTTGTAAACACAGCAGCAGTAGAATTCAAGAATGTTTCCATCTGGTCATGGATTTGTCTAGGCCTTATGTACTTGACTTGTAACTACTTTTTCCTCCTTCCTCTTCGAAGAGTTACAAGCTTTTCCCTAAGCTCCCTGAAAGCTGTCCTACATCTTCCTTGGTCTAATGGTGCACTTATGTTCCATACACTTGGGCTGCATGTCTGCTCTCAATTTTATTTCTTATCCTTTTTCAGAGAGTACAGAATTGAGTATGGTAAATGCAATCGATATTCTTTGTTATCTGTCAGGCAAGTAGCTAATTTAAGACTTAAAATAGTAGTGTACATTATTATACACAACAATTATAAGTGGCCAAGTACCAATCTTGTGCTTTTAGCTGTAGAAAAGGAAACGCTCTTATAAAACCATGACTATATACTACTGGTAATAAAATATTCATGCTCATCATAGGGATAAGATTGTGAAAGTTAGAAATGCTGATATTCTAATATTGCCATTTCTCCCCCTATGATACTTAGTAGAACATAGAATTAGATACTAAATCTAGAGCATTTTTCTTCAAAGTATTATTTTATAGGTCATTCTAATTCTAACTAAAAAGTAAGCCTTTTCTAAAACTATTTCTATTACCAATGAAAAATTATGTTGACAACCCCCCACTACTTTGTCAGTGGTAACCTTGCTTTTGTTAGAAGAATTCATTCTATTGTCGACACTAGATAGGGCAGAAACTGAACTGGCAAAGGGAGATAGATAAACTTAAATTTCTGGAGCATCTTTTTTTTCCCCTTCTCAGTATAAATATTTAATTATGCCAGGAAAAATTCTGAAGAAATTGTGACACGCAGTGGGATTGATTCTCCCTATAAGTAGGGCACTCATTATGTATCTGAGAAAGGAAGTAACAGTTTTTAAGGCTTTCTAAGTGATGGCTCTATTCTAGGCACTCTATAATACTCACGTTCATCATCACTGCATCTTACAAACTAGATATTATGCCCCTTATTTTAGAGATGAGTAATTAAGATGAAATAACTTGCCTACGGTTGCACAGTTATGACTAGGAAGAGCCAGGGTTATGACAAAGAGCTGATTCTAAAACTCACGTTCTTTTCACTTTCTTTAAATAGGCCCTTCCTGCTCACTTTTAGGGAGAAATATCAGCCTTGCGATAAACTATGATCCTTCCCTTGAGAGCCCTGTAGTTTGATGGATAAGAACGTGGGCTCTGGGGTTGAAGTACCTGGGTTCCTGTCACTCACCAATTATGTGTTCTTGGGAAAGTACTTACTGTCCCTGTGCCTCAGTTTCTTCATCTGTTAAAGAGGATAATGACAATAATATCCACTCAATAGTGTGGTTTGTGAGGACTAAATGAGACAACACATATAAAGCACTCACTAGAGAGGCTGATGCATAGAGCATGTTTAATGGATACTATTTTCCAGGAGTTTGATTTCTCTATAAAAACTGGACTCTTTGTGAATAGACAATAAAGTCTGTGTTGTAATTTCTTTTCTCTTGGTTAGTTATGTCTGGCTCATCTAGCAATCAGTGTTTTATTTTTGATCCCTACCCAATTTTACATATTCATTTTTCTCCTTTCATGCAATGTGTAAGATTTGCTACTCCTCCCTTTGAGAGATGAAGTCTGATTCTCCTGCTCTTGAATATAGGCTAGACTTAGTGACTCGCTTGATGAACAGAATATGGCAGAATGGGGCTTCTGAAGCTGTTTAACAGGAAGTCTTACATCTTCTGCCTAACCTGTGTGAACGCTCACTTTGGAGGCTCTCAACCACCGCCTCAGAAAACTGACCGCCTTGAGACAAGCATGTTGGACAGGTCATGTGCACGCAGTCTGGTCATGAGGCCAGTCCTGTAGTCATCTCTGCCAAAGAGGCAGAAGGGTAAGTGAAGCTATCTCGATTCCTCCAGACTAGTCCATCCCACCAGCTGAATATCACTGAAGGTCCTCAGATCCCAGAAGAATCTCCTAGCTGAGCCTTGCTCTAATTCCAGAGCTGCATCATGAGATATAATAAAAGTTGCTGGTTTAAGCCACTACGTTTTAGGATATTTTATTACATAGCAACATATAATGGAAACATGGATTTATTTATTTAAAAATAAACTACTGTGCCGGCAACCGTTCTAGGTACAACTGCGTGGCAAGGCCACTGTTCTCAGGAAGATCACATTCTACTAAGTGAGACAGACAATAAAAAACAGGCAGTATATACACAATGTCAGATCTACAGAAGGAGAAAAATAAAACAAACAAAAGCTCAGAGACTGACAGGGGTAGGTTTAAGTGGATATTTAGATTGGCTGATTGGGGAAAGGCTTCTTTAAGGCATTTGAGTGGAAATTTGATTGAAGTTTAAAAATTATGCATTTACTCACTCACTCATTAATCTACCTACGTATTCAATGAACAAGTAATTATTAACCACTACTCCATGTCAGGCACTGTGCTAAGTGCTGAATAAGATAATCATAATGTGAGGCAAACAGACATGTAGAGATAACAACAACGTCATATGTATATGCTATCAAAGAGATAAGCACGTAGATCTTTGGAAGCACAATAAAGAGGCATTTGGCCCAACCCCGTGGAAGCGAAGCAGATATAGTACTTCTTTAAATAATATGTCTTTCTAAAGGAGTCAGCTGGGGAAAATGAGTATTTATTTGAACGATGCTTATTCAAATGCTATTGCTCAAAACACGTCGGCAGCTTCCTTTTCACTATTGTGCATATAAGAGCACAGCGCCTAGCCCACAGACACTACAGAAATATTTATGGAATTAAAATTGCTTTAAGATTCAGTTATAAGTCATATAAGAAAATCTTTCTTGCTATTGCTTCTACTCTTTTTTGAGCTAAAATGACCTTATATAGCATGATCATTCATTTTCCTTATTCATTAGACTTATCCCTGAAATGTTTTTGCTCCCCCTGCCACCCTGCCTCATATTTATCCTGAAACAATGAAGATTTGCCATTACTGAGAATATTAAAAAAAACAAAAAACCCCTTTCACTTTTTAAAGGAAAAGGACCCCAAAAGGAGTGTTGAAAATATTTTTTTAGCTGTAGTAGCGGTAGAGTCAGCCCGAGTGCAGGGCCTCCTGATACGACTCCATTGAAGGAAGCATCATTCTTTTGGATGTTTAATGATGTTGTTTTTGTTTTTTTTTTCTAAGAAGCAAATGTTACTTTACAATCATGCCACGACTTTTGCAGATGTGCATTCAGTTGAGCTTGGTCTCATTTGGGCCCCTGTTTTCAACTATCTTCTATGCTCCATTGATTCCCCCAACTGCTTTCCATTGCAAACTTCTGACATCTTATCACCTATACTCAAAAAGTTTCCCCAAACTCTAAAATTCTGTTTCTCTTGAGTTTAGATAACTTTCTTGGCTTCCTAAACATTTACTTCTCTTTTAATCCCTACACAATAAATGGTATTATCACCACGCTAGTTGTCTAAGGTAGAAATGTGGAAGTCATCTTGGACACCTGCTTCCTCAACATTCACAGCCAATCTCTCAACAAATCTTGCTGATTCTACTTTTAAAATATATCTGAGTTTCCAATCACCCTCTCCAACCACAATTACCTTGAGTCAGGATTTTATTAGTCTTTTGCTACTACTGTCTCTTCTGCCTGAAATGCCCTTAACCCATCTTCACAACCTGGTGAACACATTTTTCAAGACACATGTTAAACTCACCTGTTCTGTATCCCAGAGCATCTTGTTCGTGCTACTGTAGCTGCCTTAGCCACATTGTAGTATTCATCATTTATGTTAGGTCTGTCTTCAATTTTCTTTTTTCCCAGCTTACATGGTATTCCATTAATTCATTTATTTATGCAATCACTTCTTCAACAAGTATATATTAAACATGTGGCAGGCAGTCTGCTAGATCCTGCTGTACAAACCAGACATGATCTTAGACGTTACAGGGCATATAATATACTGAGGGAGATGGATAATAAAGGAAGTAATTACAGTAAAGTACTATGGGCCTAATGATAGGTGGATGCCAGGCAGCCGTGAAAATATATAATGTAATTACATGGGGTTAGAAGAAGGTTTTCCTGAGGCACTAACATTTAGTCTGAGACCAGAAAGATGAGTTACTTAGAGGCAGCCCGACAGAAATGGGAAGGTGGGACCAGAAGGGAGAATATTCCATTTAGAGGAAACAGCATGTGCAAACATCCAGAGGTCACAAAGAAAGGCCACTGAAGGGGCTGAAAAAATACTGTAAGTCTATGAGCAAATTTCTATTGAATGAATATAAGGTCTGGGGACATGAGTACATGTATGCTGAGCTTTCTGAAGAATATAAAACTCTTTTCGGTTTAATTACACAACAAACTTTTACAATAGTCTGTGGACTTCTCTGCATTCTTAAACACAAACCACCTATTCATTTGACAGTTCAGGATGATCAATAATAATTTCAGTAACTGTATTGATGTGACCTGTCATTGTTAGTTGCTTTTACTCATATCTACTCCAACCTCTCTTCTTCCTTGTTAACAAAACCTGACCTAAAATGACTTCATACGTGAAAATGATCTCTCTTATAGGCACGGTGGTTCCTCTACAGCAGCACTGGGTAGCACAGGTGTAATCTCCACACCTTCTACGGTGGAAATTCTGTACATTTTTTGGTAGTCCTTGTTTTCATTTTATATGAGCCCATCCTCCATGCTATGGCAGAAAATATCCCAAGATATTCAGAGGAATTTAAAGGTATCATTAAAACCATTTCATTCACATTTTGAGCTTCTCTGTATATTAATTAGGAATGCTTTCAGTCACAAGTAACAGAAAACCAGATACACAATGAGTTAAGCATCAGGATATTTACTGTTTTCCTAACAAGAAATTTGGAGTTAAGTGGTAGTGCAGTGATTCAATGAGGATCCCAGCTCTTTCCATTTTGCCATTCCACCACTCTCAGCCTGTCGGCTTTTGTTTTCCACCTTAGAACCTCATGAGGACAAGATGGCTGCCACAGCTTCAAGCATCACATCCTCAAACAAGTGTTCAAAGGAAAAAGAGAGGGAGGGGATCAAAATATCTCCTTCTCATATCCTCTCTCTTTTATCATGAAAGAAACTCTTTATCAGAAACCTCCTGACTTCCTCTTATTTCATACCCAGCAGAACTAGGTCACCTATCTATGGCTAGATCAGTCACTGTCAAAGGGATTGGAGTTGCCTGATTGCCTTAGACCAGGGGTTGACAAACTATGGTCCTGGACCAAACCCAGCAATGCCTGTTTTTGTGAATAAAGTTTTATTGGAACATAGCCACACACATTCATATATATATATATATATATATATATATATATATATGTATGTGTGTGTATGTGTGTGTGTATATATATATATATATATATATATATATATATATATATATATATATATATGTAGTCTATGGCTGTTTTATGCAACAATGGCAAAGCTGATTGGTTGTGACAGAAATCACATGGTCTGCAAAGCCTAAAATATTTATTACCTGGTTTTTTATGAAAACCTCTGGTTTAGACTATGATTCATCCCCTAAAACTGGCCATAAAACCAGGATTCTTTAAACAAAAAGAAAAAAGAATGGCTCTTGGAAAGGCAACTAATCGTGACTCCCCCAACCCCATCATTCATAACAACATTTATATTGTAGGCTAATGCAAATTTCAACAGATGGCTAATCAGATACACCTTTTGAAAACATTTTTTCTAAATTGTCAGTTTGGACCCTTTACCTCTTTTTTTTTTCTGTTGCCATCCCACCTAACTCTTAGTAACTTCCCTAATCTCTAATCTCTTTCAGTATTTTCCTTCAGCCTTTAGAAATTAAGACAAATTCTTCATCATCAAAGACCCCAAAGGAGTTCATCATCAAAGACCCCAAAGGAGTGTGGTGTGGAATTCAATTATTGAGTAAAACTGAATTTCACATTTTTTTTTAAAATCCTGCAACACATGATAAGGCATCTCTCTGCTTCACATTACTCTGGAGTCTGATTTCCTTCCCTGGGAGGCACGTGGGCCTGGTTGATGTTTTCTCTGACACTTAGGGTGCTCTTCTCAGGGCTAAAGGAAAAACACTAGGGAAAAAGTGTCTCACAGAGATTTTGGTAGGCAATTAGAAGATGCACCACCAAATGCTAGGTGAGAAGATGTGGCAATCTTTCAGAAAGTTTGAACTAGATGAAAGAAGGAGACACTGGATTAATTTTTGATCTGTGTTTTCATGGTGTGCAAGTTCCAAATCTTGTGTGTTGCTTGTGAGTCTGGGCTGAGGCCAGTTGAAGAAGCTAAGAAGAGTCAAAACATTTTTCTACCACCACACAGTATCCTACTCTTTAACCCCCCACAAATCCTACAACTTTTCATCTGGATGTCACAAGAGAAGCTTTTAAAAATAGAGGCACTGGATGAGGAACAGGGTCCGGGACATGAAGGAGATGTATCACTTTGTTCCACAGCCATCAGAAGTCAGTTTCAACTTTTCAGATCTAATCATATGGAGAGGTTGAACTTACAGTTTGATGAAAAAACATTCAACCAGTGTGAAATTTTGAAAGACAGAGTATCTATGAGTTAGGATGCACAGACCTTCTATGACCCATTTTGGGGCTGAAAGTTTAATTTGAAGAAGAGACAATTCAATTGAGTTGATCAATTATGCTTATTCTTTCCTTGGAATAATACCCCTGGAGGCAAGAGGGATAAATAAGGGCTTCCAGGGTTCCACCTGGTTCAGCCCCTGGACTTCTCAGCCTTTCCACACCCCCTTGCTCGTGCCCTCTCCACAGTGGCCATTAAAGATTTGTTCCTGTGGCCAACTCTCATTCTCCACTCTGCGCCTGGCTCTGGCCCACCCACCTGGCCTCTCACTGCAGCTGTTACCCCTTCCTTTCTCTCAGAGGTGTGGAGGGGAGCCCACCTCTGTTCTATGATCCCAGAGTTAGCCTGACTGTGATTTACAGGCACTTTTGCCAAAGAATCTGGAGCATTTCCTAGGATTTGAGAGGAAGTAAATTTGAGTGATGTAATCCTATGTCTTTCTAAAAAGTTTTCTTCCTCGCCACTATTAGCAGGGATCACAGGATGGATTCTAAACATCTTGACCTTTTTCCTACTTTGGGGAGGGTGGTGGTTCATCTTCCCTTTTCTTTTTGGCTGAGAAAGAGTTAATTATGGTTTCCTAGGCTTTCCATCTTGATTCTTCTCTCAAGAGGCCTGGTAGATTCTTGGGCAGTTAGAACTCCTGGAACTTGTGTTTTTTAATCCCCAATTCCCAATGGAAGTATACTGACTTGATTATTCCTGGCTTTCCATCTTTTCCATCTGCTGGCCCTCAAAGCTCTGGCATCTTAAAGTAAGGCTATCAATATGTCATGTTAAACTTTGGTTTTTATAATATTAAAAAGAATGGTTCTGGGTGTTTTCTAACTGGCACCCTTCCTACTCAGAACATCTCAGCTTTCATGCATGCTGGTGGATTCAGGACTATGTAGGCGGTGCTGAAACATGTGGGGTTGGGTTTTGAGGCAGGGGGAGGCCCAACACTCATGACTGTGGTATTCAGTCATTTATTCACTTACTAGACTTCTAGTAAACATTCACTATGTCTAAGATAATATGTTAATGATCCTGGAGAATATAAAGATGCAAGATGCACAGCCCAAATAATTAGTATACAGAGATCAACATTTAGACAGACCTGGGGAAATTTGAAATCAAATCTCTTTGAGTTATATAAATCTGGAAATCCACCCCACAGAGATGACACCTCAAGTTTTGGGACAGACATTTATTCATTAGGTCAACAAAAATGTATTAAGTACCTACATGATAGGTGCTTATAGAATATGAGGAAACAGAAATGGGGAGTTATGGTTTAATGAATACAATTTTATTTCGCCAAGATGAAGAGAATTCTGGAGATGGTGTTTGTGCAATGGTTGCACAACAATATGAATGTACTTAACATGACTGAACTGTACATTAAAAATGGTTAAGGTAGTAAATGTTATGTGGAATTTACCACAATAAAAAGCTGAACAAACAAACAAAAAATTCAACAAAAATAAATAAATGAACACAATTTTTAAATTGAGATATAGCTGATGTACAATATTATTTAAGTTTCAGGTGTACAACATAGTGATTCACAATTTTTAAAGGTTATAGTCCACTTATAGTTATTACAAAATATTAGCTATATTTCCTGTGCTGTACCATATATCCTTGTGGCTTATTTATTTCATGTATAGTAGTTTGTACCTCTTAATCCCCTATCCCTATCTTGTCCCTTTCCCCTCCTTCTCCCCACAGGTAACTACTAATTTGTTCTCTATATCTGTGAGGCTGGTTTTTTTTTTTTTTTTTTTTTAATATTCATTAGTTGTATTTTTTAGATTCTACATATAAGTGATATATCATAAAGTATTTGTCTTTTTCTGTCTGACTTATTTCACTTAGCATAATACCCCCCAAGTCCATTTATGCTGTTACAAATGGCAAAATTTCATTCCATTTTATGGCTGAGTAGTACTCCATTGTGTATACTTGTGTACATCTTCTTCACCCATTCATCTGTTGATGGACACTTAGTTTTCTTCTGTATCTTGGCAATTGTAAATAATGCTGCTATGAACATTGGGGTGCTTATATCTTTTTGAATTAGCGTTTTCACTTTTTTTCAAATTTTACCCAGGAGTGGAATTGCTGGGTCATATAGTAGTTCTATTTTCAATTTTCTGAGAAACCTCCATATTGTTTTCCATAGTGGCTGCACAAATTTACATTCTAACCAACAGTGCACGAGGGTTCCCTTTTCTCCATATTCTCATCAACATTTGTTATTTGTGTAATGAACATATAACAAAACATGTGAGGAAACTAAAAAAAGATCTTTGCCTCTATGGAGCTTATAATCTATCAGGGAGAAATGGATCATATATAATTAAATTACTCATATGTTAGAAGGTGATAAGCACTATAGGTACAAAAGGAACAGAGTAAGGTGGGATTAGACACCATGAGGTGGGTTGCTATTTTACATCAGATTGCCAGTTATAGGCTTTACTAAGGAGGTGACTTGAGCAGGACACGGAGATGATGGAATTAGCCATATGACTATCCGGGCAGCAGTCAGTGCAAAAGTTCTAATGTGGAAGCAAGCTTGGCTTGATGAAGGGACCACAAGGAGACCCGTGGCTCCCAGTGCCTGGGACGCAGTGAGTGGGCAGGCGAGGAGAGGGAGTAGTTGGAGCTGCGGTCTCAGATGTAAGGGGAGGTCAGTTCATACAGGTTCTTGAGATCTCTTGAAGGAGTTCAGTTTTGACTCTGAGGGAAATGGGAACCACTGCGAGGCTTTAAGGAGAGGGACGCCATGACATGATGCATTGTAGAAGGAGAGCTCTACACAGACAGCATAGATGCGAGGGGGCGAGAGCAGTCAGGAGACCTGGCAGCAGACTGTTGCATTCCTCTCTAGGTGAGAGATGATGGTGGCTTGGACCAGAGTGGTAGCAGTGGAGGTGGAGGGAAGTGGTTAGATTTTAAAATTCATTTTAAAGTTAAAGCAAACAGAATTTTCTGAAGATGTAGAAATGAGTGGAGAAAGAGGAGTCAAGGATGATTGCAGCGTTTTTGACCTAAGCACCTGGACAGATGGAGTGCCATTATGAGAGAGACTTTGAGTGAGCAGTTTGGGGTTTTTTTAGGGTTGTGGGGATAGAGAGGAAGACAAGGAGTTCAGCTTTGAACAACTTGAGTTAGCTCTGTTATCACTGCAATTCATTTTTTTAAGTTGCACAAATGAGGGTCATGGGAAACATGAGTCAGTGATATAGCGTCTGTCACACAATATTGCCTCAGAATAGGTGTGTCCTTTTAGATGTGGAAGAAAGAAGAGGATGCAGGATTGTAAGAACTCTGGACTGACTCATGCTTTTCATGACTGTGCAATCTGAAAAAATTAACTGTAGTGATAAGAGAGCTAACATTTATTGAGCTCTTACTATGCACTTGACACGTGATCTAACTCATGCCTACATGTATAACTGGAGGAAATGTTAAATTTCACTTAGAGGCTACTGAAAGCAAAGATGCAATTTTTCCCCATCCAAATTCGTGGAGCCCTGTCTTCTCTCCTTGGACTCGAGGTTAATAACCCTGGAGTGCTTCAGAGTTCACAAACACCACTTCACATACATTATACATCTTTACAGCAATCTTACGAGGTGGATCATTGAGGTTATCCTTTTCATGCTCAGAGGGCTAGAGGGGATTGCCCAAGATAGAAACATTAGTTTCAGGTTCCAGGTTCTCTGATTTCAAGGCCAACAATTTCCCAACACCATCCGGCTGTCCATCTTTTTATTTAGAATGTTTTAAACCTATGAATATTTTATAATAGTACAACGAAAGCTTGCTCACCAATTGTTATTTTGCCACGTTTGATTTATGTCTTTACACACACACAGTTTTTTGGTGACCTATTTGAAAGTAAGTTGCAGACATTCTGTCACCTCCAAGTATATTTAGCTTGCATCTCTTAAGAATAAGGACATTCTCCTACATAATAAGTCTTTTCACACCTAAGCAAACTAATAATAATGATTCAATGACATCATCTAATATATCATCTATATTTACATTTCTATAACTGTCCTCCATTTTTTATAGATCTTTTTTTTTTTTTAATTTTCTATCTAGGAACCAAGCTAGGATCATGCAAAGCATTTGAGTTGCCTGTCTTTTATCTTTTTCTCACAGGACAGTTCCCTATTTTTTGTTTTTCATGCTATTATCTTTTGTGAAGTCAGGTCACTTGTCGTGCAGAGCGTCCCCAATTCTGCATTTGTTTGACTGTTTCCTTGCAGTGTGATTTAGGTGAAAGTATTTTGGGCAGGAATAGTACAGAGGTAAATGTCAGGCTGCTCCCCTGTTGGTGGTGCTTAGTTTGATTACTTGATTAAGACGGTGACTGCCGGGTTTCTCCTTTGTAAAGATATACTTTTCCCTTTTTCATTAATAAGTTGTCTGTGGATTAATACATTGAGACCAAGGTTTTAGCATCCATTGAGGATATTTGCCTAAATTACTTACTCTGCTGGTGGTTACAACATTCTCATTATCTTCCTAGGCTACCTAAAGACCAGGAATCTTCTAAAGCTGTACTTCCAGTATTCTGGGACCACTGTCTAATATGTTCCCCTGGGGACACTGAGGGAAGGAGCAGGAAGTAAGCCATGGGATCAGGTAGCAGATCAGAGAGCAGATAAGGTGACCACTGTGTTTCAGAAATGCCAGGCAGGACATCTTACTGTGAAGCAAAAAAGCTATTTGGTGACAGAAAAGTTTCAGTTCTGTAATTCCTGGGTGGTTACAGCTTGTGTTTTACATAATTTAGCCAACATTTCCTTCAAAATAATTAGTATTTGGAAGGAAAAAGAATTAAGGCACATTATATTAGATATAAATCTATTTTAACCCTTTTTCTTATTTTCTATCCTCTTTGTCTTCTTTTTCTTCCTTCTTTTCTATTCTTCTCTTGTCTCCCTCTAGAAGCCTTTCTTCTTTTTAAAAATCTTAAATTTTTTCAAATGTTAACTACTATATATAAAAATAGATTAAAAACAAATTTCTTCTGTATAGCACGGGGAACTATATTCAATATCTTGTAGTAACCTCTAATGAAAAAGAATGTATGTATGTATATGTATGACTGAAACATTATGCTGTCCACCAGAAACTGACACAACATTGTAACTGACTATACTTCAATAAAAAAAAAATTCTTAAAATTTCTCTCAATTTTCCTATTTTTCCATTTACCTCTTCCTACTGACCCGTTTCTACTTTTTTCTTCTAGTTGATCTGTCCCTCTTGCCCATCTACCTAAAAAGAGGACTTCAGAAATTACAAGGCAATTTGAAATTGTAGTATATGATGTTCACCTTTTCATATAATAAAACACCTGATTTTAGAAGATTTAAAAAAATACTACAATGTATTCTCAAACAACCCTCGATGGACTTAGTGGTCTCAATAGTACTCTTGTTATTTTAAAATACATTATTTTGTTAACCACATCCCTTCTCCTTCTATAAAGCTGAAAAATAAGAAGCTTTTTTTTCTTGGTAGTTTCTAACCACATGTTTACTGTGGTTTCACATAAGCAGTTGTTGATAATCAACTGATAAGTGCTGTTATGTACAGAAGTCATACTTATGAAGTGGGAAATGAGTGAAAGAACATCTGAAAAAAACATATATTTAACTCTCAGAAAATTAAGTTAATATGGCAAGAAAGACAAATTAATTTTCTCTAACGTGCTCACCTGTTCCACAAACAGCCCTTTGGTTTTTCAAAGATTATGTCGTGACCCACTTTGTAATTTAAAATAAAGATTGAAAAAACTATCTTTGCCTCAATGTACTTTGATTATTTATTTAAAAAATTCCACAGTCTCTAGCAATTCTCTCCTGACTAACGTACAACTTCAGTAACAACAAGAACACTACAGCATACAGCAGAGTTTTAAGTTGACAAACAAACGTAATTTGTTGATTGATAAGATTTTAGATTCAGTCCTCTGAACAGAAGTTTGGGATGGAGCTCATGCATGTGGACTGGAGGAGAAGGCTTTCTGTGTTGGCAGCACACCAACCTGCCTGTCAATCTCTCTCAGTAGTTTGGAAACAAGGAGCTGGAGGAGACTTCTGTTCTGCCCCCAGGACATCCTTGGCCCTACTCCCTGCCAGACGAAGAATGCTATTTTCTTCCAAATGTTAACCCAAACCTTACAAAAACTTCTGAGGCTTGACATTTGGGCAAATAGAGTAAATTATATTTCAGAAGAATAGGTTGTCTGAAGATCAGCTTTGAAGCCTATTTAAGATTAACCAAGAGTTTCCTAAATTTAGTCGAACTTAGAAATTATCCTTCTTATGGAATAAAACAAAACAACACAAAACATGTGTTAAAAAAATGGTGGCACTTGTGTTCTGTAGAATTCACTTTGGAAACTAAATTTTAACGACTGCATATGGTAAGTTAAGGCCTAAACCAGATAGCTTTGAAGGTTTCTTCAATCCCTACAACAATAAAATTCCAGTATAATGTGTTAACAAGATTTCATTTTCAAGCTGAAGTGTTAACAAAATACTATAGATTTTATAAATCTATAAAAAATAAATGTGTAAAGTAAAAAAAATGTTGTTTACTAATATAAATGCAATTTTAAGGGGAATTAAAATAATGAGTTTTAGTCATGACATGTTTTGGATGGTTAAAAGTGATACTGTTTTACATTGAAAGATTTAGTATTTTATTATAATCTAAATATTTATTGGGTTTATGACTCAGATGTTTTGATTATAATTTTTAAAAACATGCTCTTGTAGTCTTTTGAAATTCAAAACCAAGAAAAAGTCCAACCCTGCCAATGCAGATTTTCTGATGTCTAGATCTTTAACTTGGAAACCTGTGGTACCATTTAGATATAACCTAAAAAATAATTTGCAGGTGCTTTTACCTAATTAGGTTCTATGCCTCAGTTTACAAGTCACCAAATCGCAGGGAAAGTAACAAATCTGCTTTGTCTACGATAGGTAAACATCTGCAGTAAAATGGAATTTATGTGATGGAACCAATAATGTTTAAGAACCGTCTGATGAAAAATGATGTTGAGTGAAATGGTAGTCCTGTCTTAAAGTGGCAACTGCTCTGATTCTTCAGTGATCTTCAACTTCAATAGGTTCTTCATTGGTTGTTTGTTTAGGACAGGCTCAGGCAGGGACACGATCCTATTAATTACTGCTACCTTCTATCCCTTCTTCACCTAGTCTTCCGGATACATACTAGTACTCACCAGGTTAGAATGCATCAACGAGCAATTCACACCAGAGTGAACAAGCTCCTCATGCTTTCTCATCGGGGAATATGGTACCTAAGGTTCTAAGAGCAGGGACTGGGCACACCTACCACCCTCAGGCCAAATCCAACCCACCATCTAATTTTGGAAGTATGGTTTTACTGGAACACAGCACATCCATCCGTCTATTTATCGTCTGCGGCTGTTTTCACACCGCAACAGCAGAGTGGAACAGTTGTGACGGAGATTACATGGCCCACAAAGCCTTAAATATTCACTGTGTGGCCTTTTAAGGGAAAGTTTGCCAATTCCTGATCTAGATGGATGTGTGATGGGGGGGAAAGGTCTGTTTTCAGTTCTTAGTTTTTAAATTAAGTCTACCAGGGACAGACTTTTTAGTCTTTAGAGTAAAAAATAACTCCCACATTACTAATGACCTGGATGGCACATTTCTGAAACGGAACACATGGTTTAGGACATTTCTTTGAACTCAATTTTTCTTATTTACAGCTGCTTGTAATTAGTAGGTATTTTGCTCTTATAATTACTTTTTTCTATTGCAAATAACTATCACAGAACTGAAAAATGGAAGGTTCTCCAAAGGCATCATGTGTTTGGAGTAATTTTGATTTGATGTTTCTTGAAGCCACGGAGTTGCCCGTGCTCACTGTCAGTGGCTTCATTTCTTGAGAGGAAATCACCCAGGGCACAAAATAGCAGGCTCCGTACGTTCTTGATGATTGACTAGTTGATTGATTTGAAAGAACCGAAATAATGAAGAAAAATATTTCTATTTTAGAAATGAATTAAAACAAAACATTTATATTAATATGACCTTAGAAATTTACCCCACCTCTCTGAGCTTCAGTGACTTTCTCTGTAAAATGGAGATAATAAAAGTACACATCTCATGGTGTTATGAAGATTAATTACATGGAGTGGTCCATTTAAAGTGCCTGACAGAGTGTCTTGCATATAATTAAGGCATAATGCATTTAAGTGTTGTTTTTATTACTGATATCTCTTTAGCTTCATATTCTTATTCCTCTGCCATATTCCAGCTACACATGCCACCATTAATTCATCCATTTTATTTGTTGATGCTTACTGCATTAGTCTGGGTCCTATAGAAAAAAAGAGCTCATAGAACACACACACACTCACATGTGAGCACACACATACACTCATGCATGAACACACACATGCGTACATGCATATGTATATTGTAAGAAACGGGCTTTCACAGTTACAGAGGCCAAGAGGTCCTGAGACCTGCAGTCAGTAAGCTGGAGACCCAGGGGAGCCAATGGTATAGTTCCAGTCTGAGTCTGAAAGCAAAAGAAGACTGATGTCCTAGTTTGAAGACAGTCAGGCAGAGAGTATGAATTCTCCGTCACTCCTCTTTTCTGTATGATGACTGGAAGTAAAGAGCCTAGAGGCCAGGCAATTGGACAGTTATCTTCAGGTCTGGTGAAGTTACCAAGAATGATGTCAAGGATGGCAATGGAGAGCGAGTCGGTGAGTCTTGTACTAAACGTTCCATGAAGTCCTCATTCTCCCATGACAGGCATGATTGTCTTATTTCCGAGACTTGCAGGTATTGTTTCTGTTTGGCATACATTTTCTCCTCTTCTCCACCTGGAAAATTCCACTCATTCTTCCACTTTAGATGCCACTTTCTTGGAAAGGCCTATACTGACTTTCCCCATATAGGTTGCTTTTCCTTTGTGAGCACATGGCACCTTCTAATACTTTATCATGAGGAAGTTCTGTTTATAAATCTGCATTTCCACATTCACTGTGATGGCCCAGAATGCAGATATTACACCATATGCATCTTTGCTTCTGTTCAATTAATATTTGTCAAGTGAATGCTTTCCTATCAGACCATGAGCAAATTAAGGGTATTATTGTATCCTCAGTGCATATCACGGCGTTCAGCAATAGTAGAGTCGCGATAAATATTTATTGAATAAGTTCAACTATCACTTTTCAAAGAAAAAAAAGCCAGGATTCATTGACAATAATTATTTTCAAATGTCCATAGTAGACAAATGCTTGGTCGCAAGAGCGACCCAGTTAACATTTGATTACAATAAAATATGGATCATATCTGAACTTTTCTATCTATAAATGTTTAAACCATTCTAGCTGACTAATGCAGGCAATGGGAAAGTTGAACCAAAGTCAACATTTACAGTTAAACTTCAGGAGAAACTTGGAGGGATTTAGATTCAAAGGTTGGGTTGGTTTGCATTGGAAATATGCTTGGAATTCATCGCAGCTGCTGAATGTGGGGTAGCCTAGAGGTGTACAGATTGTAGAATTACAGCTGTTTTGTGGAGCAATGAAATTGAGGTAACTCTTCTTAGAAGTGGTCAAATTCTCCTTATCGGGGCACACTTTTGTTTTTACATTTGTGTAGCAATATCCTAACTAATTCCTCTCAGAGAAAGTTGACTGAAAGACTATTTATGAATTGCTTATATCAGAATTCTAAACCTGGCTCGTGCATTTGAATCATTTGTGGAGCTTTTCATTTTTTTTTTTTTTCTCCAAAGAAGTGAAGGCTGCACCTTCACAGGTCCTGTCTCAGCAGGTGTTTTTACAAAGCCTCGCAGGTGATTCTGATGCATGGTCAAGGTTGAGGACCACTGAAATGTAGAGTCAAATTCCAGTGAACGACCTGATTGTAAATTATTTCTTCTCCTAAATCCAACATTAGCTGAACTCTTTTGTGCTTATTAAATTGGTTTAAAATTGTATGTTAAAAAGAGTGTGAAGCTTTTTTGTGGGATGGTCCCTATTATGTTATGATTCATCCATTAGAAACATTTTGTTTTCTGTCATGTTGCACAAGTTAAGTATCTTCATTTATATGGACAATTCTCTGGGTTTCAGTTCTTGAACTTCATGACTAAGCTGTGAGTTGATGATGGTTCTGTACCGAGGCAAATGCTGAAGAACAGCATGTTTACTGAGGTAGAGAGGCAAAAAACAGCATTTGACACTCTTAGATGGAAAAGCATCACACTTAATTTCTAAATAATATGGAAGGTAGGTTAAATTTTCAGGATTAAAACATCTTATACCTTAATCTTTGTTTTTTAACCTCAGGAAGTACTCCTAATGTTACCATAAATAAGATAATTTTTGGATTCTGTTAACACGATATATTAAAAACAACATTATGCACTCTGAGTGCACCTTTCCTTTGTATCTTTTTAGCATATATTTATCTAGCTTATATTTTATTACTGTGCCTTAAAGTTATTTCTATTTTCTATTATGTTTTTATTCTTTAAAGACAGTGGTGTCCTTCCCTATCCTATCTTGTACTTTCTCCTCCTTTTCTCTTTTATCAGGACCTTATATAGCAGATTCTTTCCCTTTTTTCACGACATATTTATAGAAGAACCATATCCTTTGGCTACACACCAAATTGAAAGCAGAAGACCTCGATTTGAATCCACACTCTGCCATACATACTGAGCCTCTTTGAGACTCTGTTGCCACACACTATTAACATCCCTATTGATGGTGACTATAAGGGCTGCCAGAGCTGGTTGAAGGAAGATAGATGCAGATGCCCCACATACATAATGCCTGTGCATACTTGGTCCAAATAATATCTATGAGTTTCTTTCCTTCCTTTCTTTGTAAAAGATTCTTAGAAGTATAGTTCCATCCAGGGTAACTGGATTCTTGGTATTTTTCCAAGCCTCCAAACCACTGCCATTTGGAAATTTTAAAACTTTCAAAATATGCCCAACTGTTGTATCTTAAGGATACAGTGGGAAGTAGGATGTTTTGTAAAAGATACAAACTGATCATGGCTCAATCATTCCTTTGTCTCCAATTTAAAGAAACTAGGACCTTGAATTAGGACATAGCCTGCTTTCAGTCAAGAGGAAGCCATTTTACAAACATTACCCACTGCACTCCCTACTACTTTCAAATATACTCAGACTGCAAACTAGCTTTCCTATTTAGTCAATGGCTCCATCATCATACAGGTAACTCTAATTCTTGGGATCACCTCTGTCCTTTGTTCTTTGCATTTAACATAGATTGGTCACTATGTACAATATAGTCTTTGGTGTTCTTCTTAGTGAATCAGTGCTGTTCCTGATAAAAGGCTTCACCATCCCAACCTTATTTTGATGGCGCTTCTAATTCATCTCACAGCACGCTACTGGATTATCCTTTCCTTTATCCCAACTCTGTGTGGTTTGCTGAATCCAGGCCAAATTCCTTGCCTAACATAAAGCTCTCTATCGTTTAATCTCTTATGCTTTGTTAATTACAATCACCTGCTACTCTCCAGAGTGAACCTCCCACCCCCATGGCATGCTGGACTGGTCCGTATCTCACTGCTCCTACTCTGCTATGTTACCTGTGTTAGTCAAAGTTGGAATCAGGCTTTTTCTTATCTGCCTCTACACAGTTCAGCAACACATGAAGGTCCAACATTGGAACATATGAAGTTCCAACTCTTCTAGGAAGGTTTTCCTTTCCCACCAAAAAAGGCCATAAGGATTCTTCTTACTTTCTAACTTGATCTCATTCGGGCAACTAAGTCTTATTTATTGTCTGCCTTGTTTCAAGAGGGTTTAAGGCAACGTTTCCATGAAACTTTGCCACAGCAGTGAGTCTGCAGGCCATCTAAAGGCGGAAAGCACGTGGTTTTTTGAAACAGAAGACCAAGGTTTGGGTCTTGGCTCTGCAACTTACTAGTCAAGACTCTGGGCAAATTATTTAAATGGATTTTTGCTTAGTTGGCTCATTTTGATTTTTATACTCTAAAATGGGATGATAATACTGGCTATATTCAAACTAGCACACAGGATTATTATGCATGACAAATAAAAGTTTTTCATTGAAAATGCTTTGTGAATATCTATACACATTTAAAATATCTTAGTTTTTACTTCTTTGTATCTGCCAAAGTTTTAGCACAATGGTAACTACTGAGTAGGGTTTGCTATAAACTCATAGAATTGAATTAAAGTAATATTAGCCGGGTGTATTTGATACACTAACAAAAATATGTGCAATTGACAGCATAGTCAGTATTAGGGTTTATTTTATTAGAAGGACTCAAAGGAATGAATATTAAACACTATTAAGAATTCACTGAAGCATTCATAATAACATGGTATACTTCCATTGGTCTTGTGCTATGAAGTAGGCATTCAGGTTCCTTCTATTCTAATATAGCAGTTGCTTATTTGAACTCATATCGGGAATCTAAATTCCTTTGACTGTGCGATAGTTGGAGAAGTGAAGGTATAAATGGATTCATCTTTACTCTGATTGATGTAGTCACTTTCATGACCCTTTTCTCTGCATGCTATTTACATAAGGATTCACTCATAGACATAGAAAACAAACTTATGGTTACCAGAGGAAAAGGCAGGAGGGATAAATTAGGAGTTTGGGATTAACAGATATACACAACTATAAATAAAATAGATTAAAGAACAATAATTTACTGTATAGCACAGGGAACTATATATCTTGTAAAAACTTGAAAGGAATTGGAAAAAGAATTTATATATATATATATATATATATATTTAGTTTTATTTATTTATTTATTTATTTATTTATTTATTTATTTATTTATATCTGAATCACTTGCTGCTGAACACCTGAAACTAACACATTATAAATCAGCTATACTTCAACTGAAAAAAAGAAAACAAATAAAGAGAATTATTCACACAAAGATAAAACAAAATTCAAATTTTGTATTTTGAGAAACATGGAGAAAGTACAAAAAAATTAAAATATACTTTCTACCTGGTATGTCAAATATAAAAACAGTATAAAACATTTAAATTTCACAGTGGTTTGTATATTCTATTTAAGTGTAAATTTTATAGTTATATATGGGAAGTAAGTATATCATCTATACTTGTATTTTAAGACCTACCCTCCTTCAGTGAACTAACATTTCTCAAGAGTTAAAAAGTAGACGATAACTGAGTGTGATAAAATGTCATATAAGAGAGAATGTTTAGGTGTTAATAAATTCTTAAGAAGTTAAACATATGAAAACTATAAGAGGTAAGTGACAGTGATTACCAGGTCCTTTCCTAATTCATTAAGGATGGAAAAGGTAGTGGTTTGAAATTGCAGTAGGAGAGATTTAGGTTAGATTTCAGAAAGAACTTCCTAACTATGACGGTTGATGATCACTGAATAAAGGATATACTACATTCTGAAAGAGCTCCTTGCAGACATTTAAGAATGAGATATAAACTTTTACCTCCGGGGTGGTTTAAAAATAGTCCCACCCAACCACAGTGACATTAAAATTGTATTCTGAAGTCTTTTTAGATTCATTAGTGAAAGTTGGTCTGTGTGTGTGTGTGTTTTAAGGTGAATAGATATAACTTATGATCACAAAATAAAGCAATGGATTCCACAGCACAGTGACAAAACTAAGTGGCACAATAAAAGCCACATACCTTGTGAATATGCTGTTTATAAAAGAAATTAGGAAATCCTTAGCTTATGAAAACTAAGTGTTGACTTCGAGGTTATTTTAAATGAAGCAGTGCATTGATAGAGCCATCAATTTTTATGAAAATCAGAAAAAAAAATCTCATAAAAGCCCCTGCTTTGCCTTGCCTTGAGAATATTTTAAAAACAGCAAATTTATAAATAAAATAGAGAATAGTCCTTAAAATAAAAAGTCAGAGTGCAAAGTCTATCAGCTAGAATGCAGCTCTTCCACTTCCCTTGCATCCAGATAAGAACACAAAAGCTTGGGAAAGCTGGGTGGATTATTCAGGTTCCCTTGCTCGTGGCAAAGACAGGGACAGAAACATAGTGGCTGCTGCGGCACACTGCCCAGACGCCTCCCCCCGCCTGCCCCACTTTTATAGGCTCATTCTGTCTGTCAACAGCTAGGAGTGCTGGTTGCTGAAACAAACAGCCAGTTTCCTCTCCAGGAACTCCCTCTTTCTCTGGACACTGTCCTCTGCCAAAGGAAAGCTGCCTTGCCCAAGTCTATGCTTTCTCCCTAGGGACAGCGTGCATTCCATGACTAACTAATGCGGGGCCAGGGGAAATTCAAAGGACCAGCCTCTTTGCCTCAATTCAGGATAATCCAGGACCCTTTGAAGGGCCATTCTAGCTTCAGTGCTTCCCCATGGGATCTGCTGAAGCCTTTGGTTCAACTGTATCGCAGTTCGATGTCTCCATCTGTCTTGTCCTGGTCCCTCTACTTCAATTATGAAAGACAAAAGGAGCTTCCCAGAATGCTTATGTATTTCTCTGTGCTGTCACTACTGTGGAATAAGACAGAGGAGGGAAGCAGTCAGTTGAATGGTTAAAACTGGAAGTGAAATAGAAGAATAGGTGGAGACGGCAAAAAGAAGAAGTGAAATTAAACTACTTCCTTTCTCCTCCATCTCAAGCTCCACTTGTGCACAGAGACTGAGAGCAACAGATGGACCCTAACTCCTTCCTGACTAGATGATGGACTTCTGTCTTCAGTGTCTCCCATCTTATTTTCTTACCTCCTAACTCACTTCCTTTTCTCTATTCACCCTTCAGATTTATGTAAACTATTGGATAATGTAAACATATCCAAAGTTAGCCTTGGATTGTAAAATGAAGAATTGGACTCTCTGCTTCAGAGGTGGTCGTGATCTCAGCTTCTGTTCTAATCTGCTTCTACTTTGGGAGAGATCCTATGAGCACATCTTCTGTACTCACAGCCACCAGCCAGCAATACTGGCTGCATCTGCACTCAGGGTTTACATCCTGACCTTCTTGGATATGATAGCAGCTGTACAAGTGTCTAGAGAAGCAGCCACTAGCCACATGTGGCCATTCACATTTAATCAAAATTAAATATGTTAATTAATATGATGAAATTAATTAAAAAAAACAGCTCCTTAGTTGTACTTGCCACACTTCAGGGGCTCAATAACCACACGTGGCTGGTGTCTATGATACTGGACAGTTCCAATGTAGAATATTTCCTTCACTGTAAAAAGTTCTGTTGGACAATGATGTTAAATCTGAAATCTTCACAATATGTTCCTGACCATATTTTGCCCTATGTGGACAGAACTGATTTGGGTGACATATCTGGCATGACAGACTACATCAGGCAAGGTTTTAGACTCCACCAACTTCCTAAACAAGTAAGTTTCAGTGACCAGTTAGAAAGTCTGGAGACATTTACTGTGTCCTAATCACATTGTCTTCAAAGTGACCCTTGTCCCTTGTCTTTCCATTTCCATTGCCACCATTCTTAACAATCATGATTATACTGACAGTTAAAAGTTTTGAGTGTTTTCTATGTGCCGGATTCTGTGTGCTTCTTATATATCATCTCATTTAATTCTCGTCACAGTCCCACGAGGTGGACAATATTATCATCTCCATTTTATAGAAGATAAGATTGAGTCTTAATCAAGCGTCTTGTCCAAAGACAAATAGCTGGTAAAAGAAGGGCTGGGATTTAAACCAGTGTTTGTCTGACCCCAGAGCCAATCAGCTCTTAGATGCCACTGTCTTCATAATCACAGACTTAGACGGCTGGAAAGCATCTGGCTGTTTACTTCTCTTTATATCCTTCCACTTACAGTTCAGATTGCGTACTGCTGTCAGACTAATTTTTCTTAAATTTCACTTTTTTCTTTAACATTTTTAATGTCTCTGTTTTGTGCTGCATCTACTCCATGGCCTGGCATTTTTAAAATGAGTTTTATTGATTTAATTGATTTATAAATTGATTTGCAATTTATAAAAGTGCGTAATTTATTTCAAAATGTATAAGCTGATGACGTTTACTTTTCAAGACTTTTTGGATAAAAATACTCATTTTATTGTTATTCTAGTATATGACTGATTGTGGCCAACCTTTTACCATTCTCTATATTTCTGTATACAACCAACCTAAACTTATTGTCCATCCTTCTTTTTTCTAACCCCCCTCCACTGGGGGAGAGGTAATTAGCTTGCTTGCTTGCTTGCTTGCTTGCTTTTTCTTTCTTTCTTTACTTATTTAAATGGAGTGTACTGAACCTAGGACTTCGCGCATGCTAAGCACACACTCTACCACTGAGCTATATACCACTCTCATCCATCTTTCTTTAAAGAGTATTTTCTGCTTCTAATCAGAACAGCCTCCTTGTACTTCAGAAACAGGATTGCTTTCAGAGTAGTGAGGGCTCCACAATTTTCCATTTAATCACATATTCCCTTGAATTGCCTCCTGACATTTTGTGTTTATTAATGGGTTTAATAAACACCTACTGGTTGACTGAAATCACATGAAAATAAATTTAAATTATGTTTCTAAGTCCTGGTAACAAGAAAGGAAGCTGGAAATATTTTCTAGGAAATACAAGGTGGCCAGTCCTGTCTCAAAGGAATATTGAGCATTTCGGTATCAAATTGTTAAGTACATCTTTTGAGAAAAATTGTGAGATAACCTACATGTACCCTGCTATGAACTTCTTCTAGCACTCAACCCATCAGGAAATAAATTTTCTTTATAGCTCTAGCTGAAAGTATCCAATTGTTGGCAAATAACACTTTCAGTACTTTCAGTGGTATAAGCCTTGGAAGAAATTACCGCAAAACCAGTAGAATTGCAACTAAACTTCAGCTTCTTTGTGGAAGCTTTGGAAAATGCATTAATGCTTGAAGAATGTCAGCCATAAATATAGTTAATGGAAGTATGGGTTTAAATGTGGGCGGGGAGGGAGGGAAGATGCAAGAGAAAAAAATTGCTGAGTTGCCTTTCAGGAAACAAATTGTCTGCTGGAAGAACACTGATTTGGGTTTGGAGTAAAACAAGTTTGGATCTGAGAACATTCTTTGCTGCTTACTATGTGTCCTTTCCAAGTCTCTTATATTCTGTGATTTGCATTATTATTATCTGTAAAATGTGGATAATGGTAACAGTGGGAGGAAAATTAATGAACCCCCCCAAGATGTCCATGTCTTAACCCCTAGAACCTCTGAATGTGTTATGTTACACGATAAATGGGGCTTTGCGTGTGTGATTAAAGATATACACCTTGAGATGGGGCGTTTTCTTTGGTTATTCAACTGGGCCCAATCTAGTCACACAAATACTTAAAACTGGGAAACTTCTCCTCTCTGAAATCAGAAAGATGTTGTGACAGATGGCGCAGGAGAGATTTGAAAGATAAGTGGGATTCACCCTAACGTTGCTGGCTTTGATGGAGGCAAGAAGCCGTGAGCCAAGGAAATGGGGACCTAAGTCCTACAACTGCAAGGAACTAAATTCTGCTAAGCAAGGAATCGAACTCTCCTCTCAAGACTCTAGAAGGAAACACAGCCCTGCCGACACCTCAATTTTGGCCTGGTGAGACCCTTGTTGGAATTCTGACCTATAAAACCATAATAACATAATAAATTTGTGTCCTTTAATTCACTAAATTTGTGGTAATTTGTTATGCAGCAATAAAAAATGAATACAATAACATTAGCCACCTATCTTGCAGCGCTGCTGTGTCATAACATGTATAAAAATGCATTGGAAATTATAAAGCAGCATACACAAGCTAATTGGTACCACTGATGCTCTCAGCATTATCAGGCTCTATCCTGCTCTTGAATCACCAGGCTTTGAAATGACAGTCTTAGAAATAATAGCCACTGTTTACTGAGCATCTATTCTGTGCAAGATGTTCAACATATACAATATAATTTCTTCTGTCCTGTGACTATATAGAGTCATGACATTTTACATACATGGGACCTAACCAGAAATTCTAGCCTGTTGGATTTTATCAGATTTATATGTCTTTTAAACATTTTTACAATTAAAAAAATTATTTTTAAAAATTGGGTTATAATTGACATGTAACATTATGTTTGTTTCAGGTAAGACATATTGTTAAGGGTTTATCTGCCCTGAGCCAGGGTGGGAAACGTTCAGAAACATAATTCCTATGACAAAATACTAGGAGAAAATATTGTAAGTTTTTCTTTGCTCTTTTTTGATCACTAAAGAAGAAAATTAAAACAGAAGTTATCAGAGAGAAGGAGATGCAGCACTTGTAGTGATTAAATAGAAGCCATTATCCAGAGTGGTGTTCACGAGAAGGTGCACAATTTACCTTTAGATCTTGGCTGGAAGATCCCTCCTGCTGAACTGTGGGCTCTGATCAGACACAGGTCCCAAGGAGCTGTCTACTATGTGCACGCTCTGTGTAAAGAGAAAAATTAAAGAGGAAATCTTAGTTTGAAAATGAGACTTAAGGTACCATGCTTTGAATCCTGAAATCCCAAACATATCTCTATAGAAGAAAACGTTCTTTGAAAATTAATTGAAGACGTTCAGCCCCGTGTTTGGACATATTCTTCCAAACAGCCTCAGAGTTCAGTGATGTTCTTTCATGTAGTCAGAACAAAACTTTGTTTTTGGCAGAGAGAGAAGGCTAGAAATGACAGGTCACAAGAATGTAAGAGAATAGGGAAAGTAAACAAATATTCTCGATTACTTAATGATTTTGATGCTACTCCCCACAGTTAAAGGCACGTGTCCCTGAAATTCCAGTTATTATTTAAGTTTCTGCACCGCTTCCTCAACTCTTATTCCGATACAGTGTGGTTGTCTAAGTTTGGGGATGTAGACTGTAGCCTTGGAAAAAAATGTCTTGACTGGACAAAGTTGAAGAAAACACACTCATACACTCATGACCTTAGTTTCAGGGCTGGCCATAGGGAAAGCTGTGAAGTAGGCAGATTTTCCTTTTTTTCTAAAACTTTGCACTTCCCTATTCTCATCCTTTCCTCCATTTCAAAATCTTCCACTCCCAGACCTGAAAATCCTCTTATGTTATCCACATCTTTTACAATATTTAATAAACTAATTTACCCTTCTGTATTATTGACATACCTTAAGGGTATCTGCATTTTAATGGAGACCTTCGTAGGTGTTGTTATTTCAAAGGAAGGGATTTCTAACAGTAACACTGCAGAATTTACGGGTAAAGATGCCTTCCTGAAGCTTCTCAGAACATCAAGTAGTGACCAGTTGCCTATTTCACCTCAACATCATTCCCTTCTCTGCCCAGGAGCTGAATGTGGGTGGAGCTAATCTTCCTGGCACTAATGGCTGGTTGTTCAATAGAATCCACCAACATTTAGGTATTTTAGTGATAACCAACATCTCACTAGTGCTGAGAGTAATAGAAACAGATATAACTCATATTCAAGAAGCATTAAATCCATATTCACAGTTAGTCCCACAAAACTGACACTGTTTTAAGAAATACAACAGAAAAGCTATATCCTTAAGTCTCTTATTTCCTGCAAAGTGTGGGTTATATCTACCCATAAAGCTGACACTGACTAGAAGGCTGATGCTAACGGTAAGGGTTTGGTACACGTTTGACTAGACCGTGCCTTAAACAAACTGGACTGTGTTCCCTGATATAGGACACATGGGAGGATCAGGGAAATGGTGCTCATTTCTCATACTGGTGACTATCCGAGATTGATGGAAGCCTATGAGACATGATTTTCTGTTTCAACTTTGTGCTGGAAAAAAAAAAGTTTTCCACAAGAGTAGAGACTTTGGAATGCTCTCTTTCACAACTTGCTTCCCACATCAGTTCCAGATAACAACTCTCAGAGGTCTGAGTTACCTTTGAGTTCTAATCGTTCTCATGATGCTTTGAAAGAGGTCTAATTAGCTCTCTATCTCAGGGAAGACTGGAGAAGTGGGAACGATTTGCCAGGGGCATTCTTTTGTCCCTCGTTGGGTAAATCCACAACTGCTTGCTTTTCAGGGGCAAAGAATTAAACTCTTATTACTACTGATGATGTGGATATTTAGGATCTTATTCTGAATCTACTAATATTTATTGACTGTGTCCATCCAAGAGAAATATAAAAAATTACAGAAATAGGTATTAGGATTCTTTAGCCAGGGCACATTTAAAATATTATTCAGAGAACTTAGCAGTTCACTCTAAGAGTACCAAAATGATGACAGCTGCACTACTACAAAACCATAGTCTTACGTTCACTGTGGACCCCTCATACATAACCCATCACTTAAATTTTATCCATTTTACCTCCCGCATTGTTCTTTTATATCCCTTGATCTCTAGCCCCACTGCTGTTGCACCAGTTCAAGCACCCATCATTTTTATCTTTACCTTTATTTTGACATAATTTCCTACTTAAAGAAAAATGGCAAAAATAGTGAAAGAACTTCCACATACCCTTCACCCAAATTCCCACATGTTAATGTTTTATGATATTTGTTTTCTTTCTTTTCTTTCTCTCTATTTTTCCCTGAACTGTTTTAGAGTAGACATGAGGCATCTTTACTCACCCCTCCAACACCTCATTGTGTATTTTTAAAAACAAGGGCTCTTTATTACATAACTGCAGTACAAGAATCAAAATTAGGAAATTAACATCGATATCAGTGTTATCTGACTTACAGACCTAATTCGGATTTCACAGTTTGTCTCATAATATCCTTGCAGCAGAAGAAAACCCGGAGTCGTGTGCTGCACTCAGCTGTCATGCCTCTTCAGCCTTCTTTCACTGGGAACGATTCCTCAGCATTTGTCTTCATGACATAGGCATTTTTGAAGAGGATGGGCTAATTATTTCATAGACTGGCCCCCAGTCTGGGTTTATCTGATGATTCTTCATGATCAGACTCAGGTATGGATTTCTCAGTGAATCACATGGGGAGGAACATACTATCAATCTGACCCATTACCGGTGATGTCAACTTGATCATCCAGTCAAGGTGGAGTCTGCCAGTTTCTTTACTGTAAAATTACTATTTTTTCCTTTTAATGAATGAGTATCTCATGAGAAGAATCTCATTATTTTTCACCAGGGGGGCACAATAGCCCGTGCTGGATAACTCTGATTAGCTTGGCCATGTCCCCATCCCAACCTTCTGCATCCTTCTTTGTGGCCTACAACATTGAACTGTGTGGACCGTATTAGCCTGGTCCTCTGGTTTCTGGGTGGGTTTGGCTAATGGGGGGGGGGGGTCCTGCAGGAGATATGAAGAGAGTGGAGAGTGAGAGAGTGAGTCCAGGGATATGTCCCCTTGGTTTCTGCCCCATAGGTTCCCCTATGCCCCCAAGGACAGGTGATATTCCTCAGCTGAAGGGCAGGGCACTTCTCAGCCTGCAGCTCTGGGTTTTGTAACTGCCCCTTCCCCCTGCTGTCCCAAGCCTAGGGGTGTAGCACACATCCCTTGCAGTTTCTCTACATTTCCCACATTCTTCCCCACACCTTTGTGGACTCTCCTTATGTTTCTCAATTTGAATGTGTCATATGTTTCCTGCAAGGGCCTTCATGATACAGCCTCCTGTGGCATTCGTACTTTTCTTTCCCATTTTCTCTTAGTTGCAGATATGCTGGTCTACACTGATCTCAATCCTGGCTTGTCCTTCTGTCAATCTGACCTGGGCAGAAAGTACATTTGATGCTAAAGGCTTCAGTGAATTACATCAAAGATGAGCTTTTCTGCTCCGCAGCCAGTCCTCCAGCTTGCCTGGGGACTTCTTACTCTCACAACTCTAGCACAACGTGTGACTTCTGCGGACTTCTGCCTTGGTTTGCTGCTTAACATTGACTTCCTACCAGGGCAGAGTCCTCTTCTGACCCAATTTCTTTTTTGACGAGGGCTCTAATATTCTGCTTCACTCTGCTGGCCCCTTTCCCCAGATGCTGGACCCTTGTCCCCAGACCCCCACATATTTTGATGGATGCTGTTTGCACCACCATTCTTCTGTCTGCCCTGCCAGACCTCTCTCCACCTTGTTTTCTCCCTCCCTTCTCTATACTGGCCCATATGTGCCCACTAACCCTTACTTTCTGGCTCCAGCTGGGTTTGGCCAATGGGGGAGTCCTGACTGGAGATCCCAGGGAGTGTCTGGGTGAGACAGAGGTATTGTATCACTAGCTTCTCACCTCTGGGGTTACCTTGAGCTGCCCACCTCCTTCTTCTGAAGATCAGAGCTCTGCTCCAGGTGGTCCTCTGCTTCCAGATTCTAGGAACTGCTTTCACTCCTCACTCCTTCTGGTCTAGGGATGGTTACAGCCTAGGTGGGTACTGACGCATTGCATTTTCCCTTGTGATTTCAACCTACAACCTTAGAAACAGTCCCTTAATTGAACTTCCCTGAATTTTCCTGAGTGTGATGGATGCTTCCTATTCTAGGACTCTGGCTGACACCAGTTTGATAGTGACAACTGAATCTATCTTGGCAGATCACCTGGTGCCAGAAACCTCATTTTGTCAAAACGTATCTGCTCAGTGGATCTCAGACACTGATGACTGCTGCAACCAAGCTAGGGGATCACTGTGCCCTTTTGGACTGGTTATTTGACTGCAGACTACCTCCTTGGGCACCAGTCCTACAGCTGGGTCAGTTTCTCCCAGCTTTGTCCCTGCCCAGTCCTGGCTTCATTCCCCTCATTACTTACTCTTGCTGTTGAAGCATTAACATGACTTGTAGCAGAAGCAACACTTGCCCAGGTGAAAACATGAATCTCCTTTTCTGTAAGCTACATGAGACAGATTTTTTCAGTCTGGACCTGACCTTTACGGTGGACAGACCCTGGAAAAGTAGCCTTCTAATTCAGTTCTGCTATGGATGCAAAAATATGTCTAAAATATTTATATATAAACCATCAAGGGCATGCTTTTCAATATGATTTATAATATAGTTTACTAGTTTAAATTTTTAGTTACTTTAGATGGTAAAAATAAGTATAAACTGGTTTCACTCTACAAGAATTTGCTGTCAAGAAAATTCTGTACCTACTTGATAACTCTCTAAGGCTCTCCATTTGTGGAGATATTTGAATGTGTTTTAAAAACTGAGCCAGTAGATTAATAGTCACGTTTTAGTATTTTTCAGCTATTTTTAGGATAATAAAAATTTCACTGTAACCCAGAAATGCACCTTTGTATCTTAAATTGTGCCAGGTACAAAGGATAATTTGTAGTGAAATGTCCTAAATTATAACACATCACTTTGAAGCACCTTTGGCTTAGACTGCATCATGAGATCATTACATTTAGAGTTTTCTAGTATGCTATTTTAATAGTATATTAATTTGTTGGTCATGTGTAAACTCTATACCTTTTAATGTGATATTACCTACTATAACATTTTGGAATAGCTATTTGTACTCCGTTTTGAGTTGGTTGGTTCATGATTTGACAAGCTTTGCTATTTGTCTTATGTTAAATGATTGATGGTCTTAGTCCAGTTCCTAATGGGCTTGTGTTTATTTCTGTTGAGGCTGGCATTAATAGGTCTTCTCAACAAAGATGCCAAGGACTGACCTGGAACAGACTCTAAATTAATTTTTAGCTTTGAAGATGTTCCTTCTAGGTCAGGATTGAGGCCAACTAGTAGCACAATGCACCAGAGCAGAATTGTCACTGCTGTGTTTCTCCTGAATGGGAGGGACCATCAAAACTAGACAATGATGTTAAATAAATTCATTAGTTAGAAGACAAGCAACATCTAGAATCTTACTTGAAATGTTTTAAGGCCTAATATACTTATAGTAAAGATAGATATAAAAGGAATTTGCAATAGATTTCATAAGCAATTCTGTGGAATCCTCATTATAGCCAGAGCTTTAATATTGAGAGATTAGCTGTATTGTTCCCCGACCCCCAGTTTTATTAAAAAATAATTGACCAATGTCATTGTATATAGTTAAAGTGTACAACATGATAATTTGACATACATATACATTGCAGAATGATTACCAACATCAATATAATTAACATACCAATCATCTTACATAGGTAATTTTTTTTTTTTTTTTTTTTTTGTAGTGAGAAAGGTGAAGATCTATTCTTGGCAACTTCCCTTTCAAGTATACAATATCACGTTATTAACTATAGTCACCATGCTGTGCATTAGATCTTAAGAACTTACTCACCTATACCTGAGAGTTTGTGCTCTTTGACCTACATCTCATTTGTATATGCCATCTATTTGACCTTCCTTTTCTATTTGTGCAGTTTCCAAAGAATAAATAGGAAGAAGAGAAAAAAAACACTTAGGGGAAAAATTTAATCATTTTATTTTACGAATAAAATTACTGGATTAAAAAATGGCTTTGATAAAATGATGTCATAGTTCTGCTTGCAGATTTTTTAAAAATTTTTGGGAAGGGCCATCCAAAATTGTATTAATTGTTGTTTTACTTGAACAAGCTCACACTAACGAAGCAGAGGATAATTGTACAAATATCAGGAGCCTGAAAGCGGTAGAACTAATTAAAACATAGGATCTCCTACCCCTGCTCCCTGGATTTTATTAAAATTTCTGCTTCTCCACTGCTTGACTTCTTGTAGAGTTGGTCTAGCTTATTGCCAGCCGTCAACCTGGGAATCTATGCTATTTAACTTTGTTGTGTTATACAATACAGAAGGCAAGTGGAAAAACACAAAGGAGCCTCATGGTAAATGAGATCTGGACTCCCCCAGACATCTTCATCTAGCAGTGCAAACCAACTTGCTAATGGAAACACCCAAAGTCCTGTGCCCATATCTCAGCTTCCAGATACAATGTGGCTGTGAAGTGGCAGAGGCAGGGAAAAGCATCAGCTCATTTATAGAAATCTTTCTTGCTGTGTCGATATCTGAAAACCGAAAGCTGAAATTTTAACTCCTGGCAATGAGAATGCTGTCATGATGCAAATGGTCAGGCAGGTTCCACTCTATCAGTTGTGTTCCCGTAGAGCTGTACCCTTTCATCCACCAAAGACCAGACGAACATAAGATGATGCTTCACTTTCTGGGAAATAACTTCTCCCAGATTGAATATCTGGGTGACAAAGTGACAACATATTCATTTGTGGAGTAGGTAGCTGGTAGGCTCTTTTGATCACTGACTACAGTGCTACTCTAACTTGGTTGCTCCTTAAATGGGTTAATAGTTTACCTTAAGGCTAAAGTCAATTTAAATAAACATGAGAACCGTGGCTGAAATGCCTCCCAACTCCCCACAGTGACATAACCTCACTAGGGTAGCTGAGCCCCAGGTGTTTGCACCCTGCCTCATTTTTCTTATCAACCAGCCTGCAGGTTTTTAACATGTGACAGTTGAAACACTGTAGTATCGAGGTCAGAGGAAAACTGGTCTCCAGCTAAAGCTGAGTATCATTAGTGAGCTGATACCATCCTGAGGCACCAGCTGACTGACCTTGGCTTTACGAAACAATGAACAATTTTCAGGCCTAAGGACAGGACACATGATTTGGGCCTTTGAACTTGATGTTTTTATGTCAAAATTAGCTTTGGGACATATAGGAACTGCCATAACTAATTGCCTTAGTTTCTGAAAATGGAGCTTTAAAGCAAGAGAATATCAATTACTAGTTAAGTAAAATTATAACACGAATTCCTTGCATTTACAAAATGCTTTCACATGTACTGTCTTCTCTTATTCTCTCAGTAATCCAGAAGATATTTTTATCCTCTTTTCTAGATGAAAAAACTGAGAGTGATAAAGACTGAGAGATTTTCCCAGGGACACTGCAGAGCTGATACCCAATCTTCTGGCTTGCAGTTCAGAGCCTTTCCATTGTGCTGCATGGGCTGTCTGAGAGAGGGAGACCTTTAACAGGCCAGCTGGTCAGCTGAAATGGACTGAGCATGTACTAGTAACTGTATCCAGGGTATAAATTCCTTTCCTCTTTGTAAATCTAAAATGGCCAGGTAAATAATTTCAGTTATTTGATTAAAAAGTATGCAATATAGCAAATTCATAATTTAATTATCTTGACAAGTTTGGATAAGAAATCACATCCTGTATTGTATAGAGGCATATTACAATTTAAAAATATCTTTGCTATGATTTTCACTTTGGACTCCAATATCATATGGTCCAGATTTCTGCATTTATTTTAAAAAGTTTCTATTTAGTAATCAGAAAGCCAATCTATTTTTCGTGCCCATAGAGTCAAGGAAAGGGAAACATGAACAGATATAGAATGATTAAAATCAACAAATTATTATCTAATCCTGTATCACAGAAAAGAAGAAAGAGGAAGAAAGGAAGAGAGAAGGAAAAGAAAGAAAGAAAAAGAAAAAGAAAAGGAAGGAAGGAAGACTGGATAAATAATAGAAGTCTGAAACGATTTTGTCAAATAATCTATTCTGTAATTTTTCATGTCTGCTGATATACAGGCATTAACTCTGCTATTCACAGACATCTGAAGCATGTTCTGCTTCTGTGGTTTCTATATTCTGGTGCATTTTAGCTCCCTGAAAACTTCCCTTTTCTTTTCCATATACGTGGTTTCACATTTAGTATGGCGCTTGCATTACCCATGCTTCCCTCAGCCTACCAAACATTCCACAATATTTATGAATAATCTTAGTCTGTCCTCTTGCTTTCTCTAGCAAAAACTCTAACTTTAAAGATCAGAGAGCTGAGTTTCAGAGTTGGAAAATTACGCATAGACATCCCCTGATTCAGGTGGGTCCAATTAATGCATAACACTTTTGCCTATGTCACTAAGATATGAATACTGGAGAATGAACACCCTAAGAATGGCAAATATGGTGGCCACACCCATCCCCACTTCTTTTTAGAGGTCATGGTTTCTTGGTGTTCTTAGGAAACTTAACAAAACACAGAGATCATTTAGCAGGAAACATCTTAGGAGTTTTACTTATCAATGGAGCCAGATGCTAAAATAGATTAAGCCCAAATATAAGGCAAAATTTTATAAATATTTTGAATTTATGCTTCCACTGTAGCCAAAGAAGATGTGTGTCTGGCACCTCCAACTAGAACTCTGCAAGTGGAGACATGTTGGTATTAATACAACAGTTCAGAGATATTATCAGTTAGGTAGATTTTGGAGGAATGCTGCAAGGACCTGATTGTCAGATAAATTGATAAATCACAAAAGGGGGATGTTGGCAGCTTCTCATGGACTGCATGCTGACAGAAGCACAGAGGCTAAACTGTTGAGGGGGTGAAACACTGTTGTGGTAGTGGTCTGGGATTTAAGTGAAAGGCAATATTGATCAGAGGGGGAGGAAACAGAGATGAACATTGGGCCTGAATCCTACACTTCAGAATAAGACATTAACTGGGGAAACTCACTTGGATTCTAGGCCCAGTTGCAGACCATTCAAGCAAAATGTGCATTTTCATGAAAGCAACCTAAGTGTCCATCAACAGATGAACAGATAAAGAAGATGTGACACATATATGACATACTTGATGGACTACTACTCAGCCATAAAAAAGAATGAAATATTGCTATCTGTAGCAATATGGATGGACATAGAGACTATCATAGTAAGTGAAATAGGTAAGACAGAGAAAGACAAATATTATATGCTATCACTTACATGTGGAATGTAAAAAATAATACAAATGATTTATTTACAAAACAGGAACAGCCCTACAGACATAGAAAACAAACTTATGGTTGCCAAGGGGAAAGGGGGTATAAATTGGGAGTATAGGATTAACAGATACATACTACTATGTATAAAAGAGATAAACCATGAGAATTTACTGTATAGCACAGGGAATTATATTCAATATCTTGTAATAACCTACAATGAAAAAAAAATCTGAATCACTTTGCTGTATGCCTGAAACCAACACAACATTGTAAATCAACTAGACTTATTTAAAAAAAATTAAGTCAGGGCTAAATCTGACTTGGGGAAAATAGGGAGAGGTTGGTAAAAGGATACAAACTTTCAGTTATAAGATAAATAAAGTTTGAGATCTGATGTATTAACATGGTAAATATAGTTAATGACACTGAATTATATAATTAAAATTTGCTAAGAGAGTAGAAGTTAAATGTTCTCACCAAAAAATAAAATAATTGATAAAAAATGCCACATTTTCAGAAATAACATGTCAAGAAGTCTAATCAATTGGGTATAGCACATTGGTAGATACTATGGTTGATTAAAACTCTTCCATTTATTTGCTTGTTTATTTATTCAAGTTTTGCAGCTGTAGATCTTAGGATTTTGTGGTTACTTAGAGGAACATGGAAACTCTGTCTAGAATGAGATTTTCTTAGCCACAAGACATTCATCATGTCATGGGAGTCAGATAAGGTCCTAGTGCAAGCTAACATAAGACCTACAAGTATTTTAAAGGCCTGATGTTGTGGCCTTCTGCAGCCTTCTAATTTTACGCCTCCTGTGCTTATCAGGGCAGCCCATTTAACAAAGGGAACAATCTTGTCCAAGAACTTTGAATTATTCTGTATTACTTATAGACTTTGAATGTCATGGGATCCTGCATTATTGGAAGTTTATGTATCAATTTCATCAGAGATAGCGGGAAGTAGCAGATACATTCAAAAATTGGGGCTACAGAAACAACCAAAGGGACATAGTAAAAGTCACTCTGTCCATTCCTAGCTCTCTGCCTTGATGTCACAGCAAATTCCTAGCAGAGAATGGGAGGAGGGTGGTCAGTTCTATATGCCTTTAGAACCTCTTGGAAGTTCCATCTCTGTAAACTCAGATGTATGAAATCTTAATTGAGCAATGTCATCCAACACTGATATGGGCAGGGGGTCCTTGCCAGCTCCTCTGTATTTTAGCCTCGAAATGTGTGGGTCCAATTGAAGACTCATCTGGAGGCACACAGGCAATCATAAATGTAATGATATAGAAACTATGGTTTTGGAGTTGATAAAGTAACTGATATTGCCTCGAAGCTGATGAGAATTCACTTTTCTACAAGTCCTGAAGTGTATTTGTGGTGGCAGAAAGCAAGAATGTCTGATGGGCTCTGACAGTCCAAGGAACCCTGTTTGTGTCTAACCTCTCAGGGTTATCTGCGTGACCTCGCTGGTTCCTGTCAAGGAAGGACGCGTATCAGTGTTTCCCAGCTTTTCTTTTTTGACTCGAACACCTTTCAATGAAATACATAATCTATCTAGGGCTCCTAGAAGTTAAAAATAATTCCTATTATTTGTATGAAGTAAGTGATTTGAAAGGCAAGTAAAATTTTCAGATCAGTATGTCTTCAAAGATTACTGTATACATTTTTATTCTTTTTCTTAATATTGTTTTATATACATTATACATTAGTCACTATATACTTAAATATATCATTGGGCTTTAGAAAATACTTAATTTTCTTTTTCTTTTTCTTTTTTTTTTTTACTGAGGTAAAAACTGAATTTTACTGAAGTACAACTGACATACATTATATTAGTTTCAAGTGTACATCATGATTCAATATTTGTATACATTGTAAAATGATGACCACAATAAGTATATGTAACATCCATCACCATAAGCAGTTACAGATTTTTTTTTCTTGTGATAAGAACTTTTAAGGTCAACTCTCTTAGCAACTTTCAAATACGCAACACATTATTACTAACTTCAGTTGCTATGCTGTACATTACACTCCCCATGACTTATTAAGAAAAAGCTTAATTTTCTTGAATTTTATTGTATGAGAAAAAGCATAATTTGTTGATGAACCAATTAAAATAATATATGTTTCATTTAAAATTACATATACATTAAAACATACTAAAATGTAACAGCCTATTATTTATCAAACCTTGGCAAAAAAACCACTTTTGTAGCTATGCTTAGAATTTTCACCACTTGCTTAAAAAAGGAGCTAGCTTATTTTCATAATTGTTGTTTTTTGTTTCTAAGTGGTTGGATAAAAGAGAAGGCTTCAGGCTGCTATGCCAAACACTTATCCACAAATAACATATTGAGAGTTTAGAAGGCCTTTATTCCTAACAAATTATAAGTCAGTTTGGGTAGAATGTTATTATATTTCCTTTTCAACAATGATTTTAAAGTACTAGAAGTACACCAATGCACTGCATAAAAAAAGTTTGATCAGACATGCAGTTTACGATTCATTGTTGATTATCCTGAAGGAAATGTTCAGAATGATCATTTTATGCTTCGTATCAGGATTATATGTTGAAACCATAGAAAACTATTCTTGAAAAATCAAGCAAAAAGAGAATTGACTGTAAGGCCATGGATGACGCACACATCAAAGGAAGCTCAAGGACCAGGTCAGAAACAGCAAGAACCTGCAAAGCTATTAGGTTTTGTGAGCAGTAGCTAATTTAATAGTCCTGTTAAAGTATCATCACAGAGATGAATCAGCTATCATTGTTTCCTGTCCCAGGAAAAGCAGTTGGGTTGGCCTACTCTGGATAACATGCTCACTGCGTGGCTATGGTAGACGGGGATGTCCCACTTATATTGTACCCACTAGGAAAGAGGTGCTGATGCTCTCCCAGAAGAAAATGGTGTTATCATCAGAAGATGCTGGGTGAACATGAACAACACATATCAATATGTATGTCTTTCTGTCTCCAAACAGTGGTCCCTTATGGGTATTAAATTATATAATATATAACTAAGAATAAAAATTATTTTAAGCTGAAGAACAAATAAAACTTTCAACTAGTAGTACTAACCTGGATAGTAAACTGACTAAATGATTGAGTCTTCAGAATGTCCATCTGATCTCCATTGGCTGCCATGAATGTTCATTAGATAAACTCCTAGAGGCTGTAATTTAAAGGAAAACATCTGAACAATTATTTTCTCATCAATTTTAAAACACTCTCCTTCCTCTATGTGTAGCAGACACTTGCTGTTCTCGGCTTCTTGGCATTCATTGCCTTTTCCCATGGCAACAGTAACTTAGTTTTCATTGTCTCAGGAGACAGCAACTTCATCCCTAGTTCTAGGGATGGGCCCTGACTGACTGAAGCCCAGTTCATTCTCCTGACCACAAGGATTAAGTTTCATGAACCAAAATGGGCTTAAGAAAAACCAGGATATGTTTTCCAGGGATTTCTAGAAAAGAAGAATCCTTGTTTTTCTTCAGAATTTATCTGGAGAGATACGTTCTCTTTCTCTGGATGATATGGTATGCAGATGTGAGGCCTGATAGTGCTGCAGCCATTTTGCTACAATGAGAAATATCAAGTCTGAAGTCAAACTTGATATAAGGAAGAGAATTGCAGAGAAATGGAGCTGGAGCAAACTGCACCTGAAATTGTCATTCCTTGTGGATCTAAAATGAGTGAATCTAAAATGTCTGCTCTAAAAATTACTCATTCTAGACTATTTACATCAGAATCTCCTTGGTGTGAGTGATTTTTAAGACTCCCTATACCATTCTGATGGAGAACCATGTTGAGAACCACCATCTTAAACAGAGGAGGATGGCTGTCGTTTGTCTCCTAATTAAGCACTTACAGAAGCCTTTATATTATCCCAATAAAAAAAATTCCCTTTCACATGTCAAATGAAATCCTTGACCAATACACACTGTCTCATCAGAAAATTTAATAAACTTCGATTAAAAAAAAAGACAATCACTAAAGCCGATCATTCAGAAGAATCACAGGCTAAGTGCCAACTATCTCTTCCTCCAAGAAGTTCTGTAGATCAACTCAAAAGAATTACTGAATTGGTCACAGCCCAATCAGGAAAACAGAAATCATCATGCATGAGATTAGTAACCACTGGAGAAACCGAGGGAGGAGGTGATGTTATCAGAGCCCAGTGGCCAGGGTTACCTGAAGGAAGCTGGAACCAGGATGGGTTTTTTTAGTGGTAGCTGGAGTCAAGGAGGAGATACATCTGCTGCCAGAGACAATCCCCAAGGCAGAGAAGGAGAAATAGCCTCCCTTCTGTCTTCCTTCCCCACCTCTGATCAGCACTTCCCATTAGATGTCTCATTGACTACATCCAGCAGAACAGTAGCTGACAAAGGAGTCTGGGAGAAAGAGCAGTCTAGATTCTTGATTGGATTTAGGTCCAATTTTATACATTATTATTTATCTTCTGGCAGGAATACTTCAAGGTGGGACTGTGCACTCCCTATTATACTACTTCATGAGGTGTATGTCTTGACTGTTCCATTTTTAATGATGCTGGACTTGATCAGTTGGTTTTTGTGGTGTCAGCCTGACCCACTCATTTTTAAAGTTCCCTTAATGGTTTTACCATCCATTCATTATGAGCTCTTTTTCCTCTTTCTTTCCTTTCCTTTCCTTTCCTTTCCTTTCTCTCATCTCCTTTCTCCTCCTTCTTTCCTTCCTTCCCTCCCTCCCTCCTTCCCTCCCTCCCTCCTTCCCTTCCTTCTTTCCTTCCTTCCTTCATCTCTTTCAGCTGCAATATGGCCATTTCTAATTCTAACATTCTTTTTGCCTTTGTTAGTTAGAATTCTTCAATGAAGAACTTTCATTCATCAATATTGTGTTATCTAAAAATATGTTTTGTACAAGAAATGCAGAAAAATGGGAAAATGCATTTTCCTTTAATAATTCTCAGAATCCTGAATTGGTTAACCAACAACCTCCATACATAAAATTTTTACACTATTTTGTGAATACGTTCTCATCCCATGTAAAATTTTCAGGCAATTATTAAATTTAATGGTTATTTAATACTTATTGGTAGGAATATATCACAATTTACTTAACTGTTTCCTTATTCATTTATTTATTGAATTATTTTATTTTTTATGTTGCATAATGTATTTTTATTTATTTATATTTTTTAAAAATATATTTTTATTGAAGTACAGTCAGTTTGCAATGTTGTGTCAATTTCTGGTATACAGCACAATACCTCTGTCATATAGAAATATACCTATATTTGTTTTCATATTCTTTTAACCATGAGTTACTTCAAAATATTGAATATAGTTCCCTGTGCTATACAGTATAAACTTGTTTATCTATTTTATATACAGAAAGTATATACAGAAGTTAGTATCTGCAAATCTCGGAGAGGGGAAGGGGGTGGGAAGGGATAAATTAGGAATTTGAGATTTATAGGTACTAACTACTACACATAAAATAGATACACAACATTTCTTTATTTAGGTTGCTGATACTTTTTTTGTTACATATAATGCTAAAATGGACAACTTGACATACATTTATGGGCAAATTTCTGATGATATATTTAGGAGAAATTCTGAAAAGCAGAATTATACAGTCAATGAACTTTAAGGCCCTTGGTACCTATTGACAAGGTCAATATTATTATTTAATAAATAATTCTTTAATTATGTTAATTTCTGAGATAGAAAACTTATCTAATGTTAGTGGCCATTTCTTTCTAATTATTTTTCTTTCTGTAATACAACTATTGCTGAATATAAATCTACCCCTTACTTCCATGTTAAGATCTGGGGGTTGAGAAAACTGAAGTGGCAAGAGGGTCTTGTGATGAGTAAATTTTTGTAAAAAGACGACTCATAGTAATTTCGGATATTCTCTGCTAAGCAAATACTATGAAATCATAGCCAGGCGTCCCAGCTGCCTCACGGTTTACTGGGACTGTCCATCATATCTCTTAGTTTGGTAAAGATCACTGGGAAGGCAGAAAAGACTATAATGCAAAATAGAACTTTAAGCAAAAATCAGAGGAAGTTACCTAGTATAATGGACTGAATTGTGTCCTTCCTCTGCTGCCAAATTCATATGTTGAAACTCTAGCCCGCAATGGGACTGTTTTTGGAAAGAGGATCTTTAGGGAGGTAATTAAGGTTAAATGAGGTCCTAAGGGTGGGGCCCTAATCTGATAGGACTGGTGTCCTTACAAGAAGAGGAAGAATCACCAGAGCTCTCTCTTTCTCTTCCTCTGTTTACACAGAGGAAAGAACATGTGGGGACACAGACAGAACATGGATGGCCATCTGCAAACCAGGAATAAAGGTCTCACCAGAGACTAACCCAGTCAGATCCTGATCTTGAGTTTCTAGCCTCCAGAACTGGGAGGAAATAAATTCGCTGTTTAAGCCACCAGTCTGTGGCCTTTTGTTATGGCAGCACAAGCAGCCTAACACATACAGACACTTGAATAATTTTATTTAAAAAAAAAAAGCAGTTTGTTTATTTAGCTTGATTCTCTTAGGCAGACTATATATTGAGATATAATTTACATACCCTAAAACTTAATCATTTGAACTGTAGTATTCAATGAGTTTTAGTAAATGTATACCATTGTGAAACCATTACTAAAATCCAGTTTTAGAATATCTTACCTATTTTTTCTAAAAGGATTATAATAAATATCAATGATGAGCTTGGTTTTGATATAGCTATTAGTGAATATAAATTTTGGGTATATGAGACCAGAGTATGATATAACAGAGAGGAATTCTGGAGACACACATATTTATTGGTGACTCACAATAACTGCTCACAAACTGACAGTTATACTATGAAAGTTATACCAGAATCATAAGATGAAATGGGTCCAGACTCTTCTATGATTTGAAACAGTGTTTTCAAGAAAATAATTCACTTTGTCAAGATTTTATAAGCAACCAGTACAGAGTTGTACTTAGTATACTATAGTTTAAAAAATTCTCCAGTAATTATAATAATATCTCCTTTACATTCTAACTTTGTCCATTTGTGTACTACTTTTATTATATTCATGAGAAATTAGTCTATTATAATTTTTAAAAGAATTTGGACTTGCTGTTAATTTGTTTTTCTTTTCTATGTTCTAATGTCTTGAATGTAATAGTTTTTCATTCTTTTATTAAATAATAAATTATAGTAATAAATTTGCCTCTATGGGTCATCTTGAGAAACATTTTATAAGTTTTTATATGATTTCTTCATTATTTACCAAGTGTCTATTTTTTAAATTGTGGGTTGCTTCTTAGTCTAATCTTTTTTACTTTTAATAAGAGAGTTTTAAAACTTAAGTCTAAATGCTGATAATTTAGAAGAAGTAGATTTTACAAAATACATGATGCACTAAATAAAGCTTGAAGAAATTTTGAGAGATTTTCTGGATTCTCTCAAGAATTTTATCTATGTAGCTTTGTTGTGCATTATGAAAAATTCAGATAAAGCAGAGAATGACAAACAAAAAACAAAGAGCATCCATATGCTGCAAATATTATTAATGTAGTTTCTATATTTTCTTATTTTCCTCCGTGTTATCTCCAGATATAAATGAGTCCTTGGCTGATATAAGGTTTGCCTCTCAAAACTTTATAAATATAACACTGTCATCTTAAGGTAATATTGCAGAGAACCCTGAAGACAAAATTATTTTATTCCATTGTTATCAATCTATTTTTTCTACATAAATACTTATAGAGATTTATTCATCTTCATAATAAAAATTTCCTATAATATGTTTTGTTATGGACCTCTTTTCATTATTTTTAGAGTACAAAGCAAATTCTTTAAATTTGAAGACTTAGGCCTTCATTTCAGTCAGTAAAAGTTTCTTCCATTACATTTTCAATCAGGATTTTGCTCTTTTGGTTCAGGGTTCTTCAATAATACCAATTTATCCATTTATTGAATTTCTATTCTTTGGACTTTATTATTTTTACTTTTGTCATTTTTTTCTTTTCATTTTTAGAAGAGATTTCTAAATTTTGACCTTAGTCACTAATTCAATATCTTCTATTTGTCTCAATTGTGCTAGTGATTACATTTTATCACAGCTTTCTATTTTAAGTCAGATTTTTCATTTCTAATGTCATGTAAATATTACCTGATTCCAATTCTGTTTTCACATTTATTATGTCACTCTTTTTGAATTTTACTCCTTATTCAGAAGTTTCTTATCTTCTTTTATTTTACTGAAAATACAGAAGTTTTCTTTTTCTTTTATTGTGGTAAGAATTTCCCTTGTGCCAAAGAATTTGTCATAAACCACTTCCAGTTGGGGAGCAGATAAACTGTTCACGAGTCCTAAACTATTTACATGCTGCAGGTTGGCTGCATTGAGATGGATTCTATGCCACTCAAAGTATCTGTTGTTTGATACTTTTAACCAACAGAGTAAAAGCAAAATTAGGGTCCGCATGGTTGATTCACAGATTGTTCCTATTTTCACTTTTGCTCATAGTGCCTTAAGTTGTTGAATCAGTTTTTCTAAGCATGCAATACATCTATTGTCACCACCATATCTTCCTCCTCTTCCTACACACACACACACACACACCACTTACTTTTTGTGTTTTGGGAATTTTATTCTCCAAAAAAATAAGGTAATAATAAGGACCAGGCTGGGGTAGAGTATGCTGTCTTCCTCTGAAGGTTTTTTTGTCCTGGGTGGGATCCTTTGCCCTGTGTTCTGGCTAGTACTGATGTATTATGCTACATACTGTAGATCTGCATGATCTACAGTGAAGGATAAAAGAAAGTTCCTCCTATATTCTTTCAAGTTGCCAATTTTCTCTATTTAAAGTAGCTGCTACACTGTATACAATAGCCAAGACATGGAAGCAACCTAAATGTCCATTGACAGGTGACTGGATGAAGAAGTAGTGGTATATTTATACAATGGAATACTACTCAGCCATAAAAAGGAACAAAATAATGCCATTTGCAGCAACATGGATGGACCTAGAGATCATCATTCTAAGTTAATTAAGTCAGAAAGAGAAAGAAAAATACCATATGATATCACTCATAAGTGGAATCAAAAGAAAGAAAAAAAAAGGACAGTATGAACTCATCTACAAAACAGACACAGACTCACAGACATAGTAAACAATCTTATGGTTACCAGGGAAAGGGGATGGGAAGGGATAAATATGGGAGTTTGAGATTTACAAATGTTAGCCACTATATATAAAAATAGATTTAAAAAGTTTCCTCTGTATAGCACAGGGAACTATGTTCAACATCTTGTAATAACCTTTAATGAAAAATAATATGAAAATGAATATATATATGTATATGCATGACTGGGACATTGTGCTATACACCAGAAACTGACACGTTGTAACTGACTGTACTTCAATTTAAAAAATTAAAAAAAAAAAAAGTGGCTGCTATTACGATTTACAATTCGCCTCCCTAGTTCCTGTAGTGAATGGAATTCTCTCTGTTTCTGGTGGTAGTATGATTGTCAGTTTTAGTTTTCGTTGTCATCAATTTTTGTCTTTCCTCTGCCTTTGTAGGTATTTTATCAAGCTGTAGGGACAGTCTGCAGCCTGGACTGCTAGTCAAGTGCCAATTTTTGAAATGTTTCCTTGGATCCCAATTTTAAACATTGGTACCAGGTCATGTCCTGGCATCTCTTAGTCACTTATGTGACTATCACCCAGATAAATTGAGTTCCTGCCTTAGCAAACAGGGAGACTACAACTCCTCTATTCTCTTCTAGCATGGCTTTATTCTTATTCAGGACCAAGAGTAAGAACTAACTAAAATTAGTGGCTAATTACTGTCAGAAAGTGAAATTTCATATCAACTGTGACAAAATTAGAATCATGATTCTTTGTCAGCTATTGTTCAGGAATTCAAGTTGACCAGACTAACTAACTTCAACAGGTTAGTTCTTATAGTTAACAGAAGTATATTTTGTAACTGATTCATCTTTCCTGGGCAAAAAGGATTTAATATCACTCAAAACTGTATTTGGTGGGAAACAAGATATTTAATAAATGTTTAGATCAGCTATGTGCTTATATCTACCTTGAAATTCTAGGTCTGTATTTTCTCTACTGTGATATGTGATGAGAAGTTGGCCTTAGTGAAGTATTCATTGAGATACTCAACATGATGAAATGTTGCTTCTGTAGAAAATTTTGCTCTGTAGAGTTCCTGTAGAAAATGGAATAGTTGGCACTGTCCCCAAGTGAGACTACAAGCTGTTCTTTTTTGGCAGACTCCTCTGAATCTGTATAGGAGAGTTGAACACATGTAGAAGGAATTTGCTTTATGAGAGTATATCAGTTATTTATTGCTGCATAACAAGCTACCCCAACAGTTAGTAGCTTTAAACAACAACAATTTATTGAGCTTACAATTCTATAGCTGGCAATCTGGGCTAGGCTCAGCGAGGCAGTTATTTTGGTCTCTGTGGAAATTGCTCATTTATCTGCAGTCAGCGGCTGGCAGGTCAACTGGGAGTTGGCTGTCCAAAGACAACCTCACTCACACTTCAGCAGATGGTTCATTGTCAGGTTGGACAATGGGGGACACCTGGGTCCCTTGTCTCTTGCATCCAGTAGGCTAGACTAGGCTTATTCACATGGAAGTGCAGAGAGTTCCAGGTGAGAGTAAGAAAGTTTGCAAGCTATCCTGAGACTAGACTAGGAGCTGGCAGAATGTTGCTTTCATGGCATTCCATTGGCCAAAGCAACAGATAGTGTGGAGAAACCAACCCTATCCGTTAACAAGAGGATCTGCTAATTCACATTGCAAAGGGACATGGATACAGAGGCAAGTGCATAGTGTGGCTATTTTTGCAAGCTATCAGAGAAGTGTATTTAATATGGAGATGACTTGATGAATCGTAAAATTAGTTTCCTATGGCAGCTGTAACAAATTACCACAAACTCGGTTACTTAAAAACAACACACATTTACTCTTGCACAGTTCTGGGAGCCAGAAATCTACAATCAGTCTCACTGGCTGAATCAAGGTGTCAGCAGGGCTGCCTCTGGAGGCTCCAGGGGAAATTCAGTTCCTTGCCCCTTCCAGCCTCTGGTGGCTGCTGGCATTCCTTGGTTTGTGGCTACATCACTTCTATCTCTGCCTCCTCCAGAGTCCCAATACCTTCTCTTTTGTGGTCAAATTTCTCTTTGCCTCCCTATTATAAGGATACATGTGATTATATTTAGGTCTACCTTGATAGTTCAGGGTAATTTCTCCATCTCAAGATCCTTAGCTTAATCACCACTGCAAAGTCTTTTTTTTTCCTATATAAGATAACATTTACAGGTTCCAGAGGTTAGGATGTAGGTACCTTTTGGAGGATCGTAGTAAGGGGTAAGAGATGTATCTGTGTGATGGAGTCCAGCTATCTTGCATCACAAATTTGTTCTCTATGTTAAAAACCTGAGTGGTAAATAAATTTGACCTGATTCACCTAAAATTATACAAGAAAATGTCATCTTTGTCATGTGCAAATTAGGCATTAACAAAATATGGGTCTTTTTTCAATCTAAGATAGAAAATACTTATATTCCACACATTCAACATTCATTTACTCATTCCATATTAATGTACACTCAAAGAGCCAGGCACTATTATGCTAATTTAGGTTCTAGGCATACACCCGTGAAGAGGAGTTTTAAGTTATACTGTCCTACATGGTAGCCACCAGCCACCTGAAGCTACTGAACACTTGACATGTGGCCACCGAGTACCTGAAATGTGGCTCATTCAAATTTCAGTATGTTGCCAGTGTAAAATAAACCCTGGATTTTGACTACTTAGCATGAAAAAAGGAATATGAAATATCTCATTATATTTTTTATTGGTTTCTATTGAAATGGTAATATTTGAGATATACTGAATTAAATAAAATATACTATTAAAATTAATTTTTTTACATTTTTTTAGTGAGGAAACTAGAAAGTTTAAAATGTAAATGTGGCTTGCATTTATGATTCACAATTATATTTCTATTAGCACAGTTCTAGAGGTTAGGAGATGATAATAAATACAATACTAATAAAAAAAGATTGAAAATAAAATCTAGTGATGCATTAGAGAGTATCTCAGTAGGTTTCTCTATATTGGGTGGCCAAGGAGGAACTCATTGGACTCTTGAGCTGAGACCTGAATTATATGAAAGCATCAGTCACACAAAGATTTTTGGGAAATGTGTTCTAGGTAGAGGTAACAGAAAAAATACTTTCTAGGTAAAGGGTTTCTTCAAGTGTAAAATGTGGGGGACAAGTTTGATTGGTTAGAGGCATAGAAAGAAATTCAGTGAACAAGAAGGATAATAGAGCAGGATAACATTGGAAACAAAGAAGCGGCCCAAATCATTTTAAGGTCAACAGAAAGCGTAAACTCAAACATTGTTCTATTTAACTGCTTTGAAAATCTTGAGTTAGAGTATTAATATTTGAGAGACAACAAATGTAAGGGGAATGTTACTGTAGCTGTGTGAGCTTGGCTAGTCATTCACTTCTTTGCCTCAGTTTTCTCCTCTGTGACATAGGAATGGTTATGATTGTACTAACCTCGTAGGGTTTTTGTGAAGACTGAATGAGATAATGCATGTATATACATTCTAAGTGATGTATGCTGGCTATGACTAGATGTAATTCCATATTAGAGTATCAGAGAGATGGGTATATGTTACTTGAATTACTTACAGAAATTCCTTCATAGGAACATGATTAAATATGCTTAGCTTCAGCAGTGGTTGCTCTAAGAATGGGTCATATGTATGATATTCTTACTTTTTCTTTTAAACCATCTTTGCCTAATAGTTTATTAAACATTCCTTGTATAAGACTCCATGTAAAAATATTTCTCCTGGGAATTTAGTACAAAGAGAATGTGTCTCCTGATGCATTAGTATATATCACTTTATTAGAAAATAAAAAGCTTAAAAGAGGTAAAAAGTTAAAAAATATATACCCTCATTATTTTCACCCTTTCATATTGTATTGGCTGACAGGATTCTCACAGTTAGATTTCTACTTGGTTTTGGGTTAGTGTAGGTTTATGGAATTTATGACATAATTACTTTCTATAGGCCAAATATATTGCTATAGAATTTCTTTCATTATTTTAAAAGCTTATGACATGTGTATTTTATTATATGCTACTTTAAATTATTTTAAAATAATTTAAAACTAAATTAAATAAAATATATAAAACATTGTTTCTATGAGAAAATGCATTCCAAATTTCACAGAACCAAGTTATAAAAGAATTTTTGGAACATAGCCTATTTACAAGTTCGGGAATTCCTCATATATTTGGGGGGTATTCTAAAATATCTTATTAAATATCTTCCTTAGAAGACATATTTCCCAAAAAAAGAAGCAAAATTTAAGATGGATGACACATGTGAACTTCAAAACAAAAGGAGCTATATGAGTTTGTCTTTGTATAAAAATTTTTTGTTGAAGATAATAAAGAACTACCTAACATTTTTTCTTTAATCCAAGGACATCTTTCTCAGAATTTGTCCATTCATTCATTTATTCATTCATTCAATAAGCGCCTGTCAAGGCCTATGTTGTACTAGAGCTGTAAATTAACTGTGTCTGTGAGATGAGGCCAAAATGTTCTGGAGCCAGATAATGACGGGCCTTAGATGACAGACGTGCTATAGTTAAGATTTCATCCTGGAGGCAACGTGGAGCCATGAAGCATTTTAGGCACAGAAATTACTTGATCAGACTTTGATTTTAGAATGGCCTTTGATAGCTGTTTTAGAGATGAATTAATGGTGGTGATGGGGAACAGGCAGGTAAGTAGGTGGACCATACATAAGTGGGCCAAATAAGAAGCTTTTTAAAATAAAAAACCAGGAGAAATATTTTGAGAGTGGCAATGGGCATCGGGAAAAACTGGGCTAAATATAAGAAATATTTGGGAAGTAGAACTGAGATGATTTGGCAGAACTGTCTGGAATGACTAAAGTCTCCAACTTGGACAATGGAATGGGTACTACTGATATTCATGGGGACAGGGAGCCAGTGATGTGAAGGTGGGTGGGCTTTAATACAACACAGTTGATTTGGGCAGTATTGGAATTGCTGGACAGTTGAATTGTTTGTGAATTTATTGATCTAAAGCTCAGGAATGGAGACAAAAGGTTTGGGAGACATTAAATTGTTGGTAGTCATTAAAGGCATAAGAATTGATAAGACTTTCTAAAAGAGTGTGTAGATAGATAAGATTATTGACAATGAAACCTTGGGAGAATAAAAGCATTTAAGAGGGAGAATAGCATGTAAGGAGATGATCCAAGTGAGAAGGAGTAAATAGGGGAAATCCAGGGAATGTGGCCTTCAGAGGAGAGAGTTTTAAGGTAGGAGTAGTTTATATTGTCAACTGCCAGAGAGAGGTCAAGTAAAATAAGGAATGCAAAGAATACTTCTGAAATTGAAATTAGTATATGGTATCAGAAACTGGCAGGAACAAGTTTAGCAGAATAGAGGGCGTGAAAACCGAGTCACAGTATGAAAAATGAATGAGGAATGAAGAATTGGAGACAATGAGTTTAGACTTTGGTTCTGAAAGGAAGGAAAGAGAGCAATAGTCCCAGGGGGACACAGAGAGGAACCAGGACTGTTTCAATATTGGGACTGATGAGTGTAATTTTCTGTTGAGTCAACCTGCAAGGGAAGAGCAGGTATTTGATGGCAAAAAGCCCCTGATGTGGGGTGGGGGATGGGATTCATAGTGCAGGTGGCAGGAGCGGTACCTCTCTATTTTAATTCTGTTGAAACTTTATACAGCCTCACAACAATAGGGTAACTTATATGTGTCCTTCATCAATTAGTAATCTTCATTTATAACCAATGGGAACTTCAAGAAATGATTCATTTTCATTACACTCTCAAAAAGAATAATATCTACAGTCATGGTCCTCGTAAAGTCTCCAGAGTTCCATTTTTCCTCTACTCATTCTTCAGATTTTATTACCCATTAGGACTTGTTCTCCATTAATTCAACCAAATTTATGCTTAATGTGAGGGATATGATGATGAATGAAATGCAGTGCTGGCTTTTGAGACTCTCCGGTTGCACACAGGCCCTCGCTAGGAGTTACTGCCTAGGTGTTCTTGATTGCCTCTGGCAATAGCGACATGACAGTGATACACTGATGACAATAATATGATCCTTGGTCCATGTGTCCATTTAGTATGACTGTGACAAAATACAGTGTCCACTTCTACTTTGCACATGCTAGTAGTAGAAGTTCCCCAAAACAATCCTGTAGAATTCCTCTTATGAAAAGAAAATGTAGTACTAATAAAACATAAAACAATTCTTCACACAAAAGTGCTTTCAAGGGTATCAGTTTCTTTCTTTTCTGTTCACTATTAATTGAATATCCTGAGGATAAGGATCTTGTCTAATACTTTCCTTTCAAGATGTGCTATACTGGGAAATGCACAGCATTCAGAATTCATGATACCCGGGGTCAACTAGTAATCCGCTGTGCCATTTACCAGCTGACAGACCTTGAGCACATCGTTTAATGGCATCTACAAAATGAAGTTAAGATCTGTCCTACCTACCTCTTTAACTGTCCATCTATCTATCCATCTGACTATCTATCTACCTACCTGCCTGGTACCTACATACCTACCTATCTAACAATCCAATAAATGTGAAGATTCTTTATAACTTAAAAGTGCTGTGCAGATGGTTTGGGAGGATTCACGCTTAAAGTTTTTCATTTAGGAAAGGTAATAACTTCCCAGTTTTGCCTAAACAAATTTGAGTTGGGTTTCTGTCCTTTGTAACACAAAGAATCTGACTTTTGCAGTAATTTCCTTCAGAATTCAGGTACCTGCCGCATCTGACTGTTCAGCTGAGTCAGATGAAAGGCAGCGAGTGGCACAATGCAACTGACACAGACACCTTCTGGAGGCAAGCTCAGAGCCAGGCGCTTCCCCAGGACCTGTCTCTCCAAGTATGAGGGTGGCAGTGTGGACTGACCAGACATGTGTGATACTGGCTAGGGGAGCTGAGAACAAAATTCCAACCATGCTCTGCCTTCATGTCCTCAAACTGAACCTTGAATCAGATGAGGACCAGATCTTTTGGCCGCTGTGGGGTCACTGGTGTGTTCTTGTTATTGGTAGAAATAAATGCTCTTCGTACTTCGAAGGTTCAAGATTATTACTTGAGGAAATAAATATGTACATCAAATTACAGATGTTAGGAATTCTGGTTGCTTTTGGGGAGCAGAACCAACTCCTAAGACAGAGGGAAATGCAAATGCTTCCTTGTAATAAATGAGCAGTTAACAATCTTGTCTGTGGTCAGTTGAGAAGGAATCATCCACGAGGGACAGATCTTTCAAGAAACTAAATACCTTTGCTATCCAGGTTACTCTTTCAATGGGCATTAATGATTGACAGTACATGTAGAATGACCTGAGTTATACATCCTTCTGTAATTAAAGTTTTCCTTTGCCCTCTCTTGGCTTCTGTGACTTGATACATATTGCTCAACCTTACCCTGTCTACATTTTTGGGTCCAGGAATTGGGAATAATATGAGCAGCTTCTGTATTTTGAAAGAGCCTAGATCCTAGACATTAAAACACTGGGCATTAACTTGTTAAGTACTTGACAAAACATACCCACCTAGACGCTTCACGAATAACGGCATTTGTCCTGAGCTTACTGAGCCCAGAGGAAGGCTTTCGGCACTCATATCTATCAAGTAATATGTACTTTTATTGACCTACTCTTACCAACGTTGCTTCCCACTTTTGGACAGCTTTATCTCTTTCCATATCACTTAAAAGAATATAAAAATATTTGTAAAGAAAATACAATTTCCCCACAAAAAAATGGTTTCTATGGAATTAAACGGTGATTATGCGTGAGTAAGTTAGGACTTGCTGCCTTTCTCAGGCATGCTTGGTTTTCCAATGCTGTGCCATTTCACAGCTCATGTAAATAATACTCAAGCAGGCAGGCACAGCCCTTAGATAGCTGTGTGCTTTTCTCCTTCTGAGGTCTCAAGTCAGGTTCACCTCAGCAAGTGTTGTCTTATGTTCAACAGAGAGTGGGGCTGTTTTGATCATCTTATCTCATGTGAGCGAGTACAGCAGGAATGCTTAAAAGCAAAGACTCTGGAATCCTACAGAGCCGGATCCAGACACAGGCTCTGCTTTATTCTGACTTTGAACCTGGGCAAGTGGCTTCAACCCTTTAACCCTCAATGTCTTCATCTGTAAAATGAAGGTTACTTGAACCTTCACTATTGTAGGACTGAATGAATTAATCCGGGCAAATAGTTTAGCAGAGTGCCTTCTAAAGAGTAATGCCAGATAACTACTATTGGCTATCATTTACAGGTCAGGGATGCAAAACTCACAGAGCTTTGTCAGAATATAGTGAGATTTTGTCTCTCAGTTAAATCCGCGGTTCTCAACTGGGGGACAATTTTGTCCCCCACCACTACCTGGGGACATTTGGCAATGTCTGGAGATGTTTTTGGTTGTCTCTATTCTTGGGGGGTGGAGTGGGGGGACTGCTACTGGCATCTAAAGGATAGAGGTAGTAGGATGTTTGATTTTTGAACAATCTACAATGCACAGGCATCCCCTACCCCCAAAGACACACTTTTCAGCAAGGAATTAGCTGGTTCAAAATGCCAGTAGTGCTGAGTTTGAGAAACTCTGAGATAAATGGAAAGGAATTCTTCCATAGATGAGTCATGAATAAATCCTAATCAAGAAACCAGTCTATCAACAAGTGTTTGTTGCCTTCTGCTCCACGTATAACATCATTGCCTCCTAGCAGTGGAGCTTTTACAGTTTACATAATATCTTCACATCTATTTACCTATTAATTCTGACAAAAATGCTAAAAAAAAAAAAAAAAAACCCAAGCTGGACTGGTATTAAACACCCCCTCCCTGATTTTTTTTTTTTTTTTCTAGCAGATGAGGAGTTAGGCTGAGAGGCTGAGTTCCTCACAAAAACACAGATGGTAATTAAACCCAGATGTTCTGCATTTCAAATACAGTGTTTCCGCCACTCTCCCATGCCCAGCATTGCATTTCTGTGGGGAAGGCAGGAGACATTTTAACACACGGTTCCTCCTCTAAAGATCTTTACTCAATTGTTAAGAGATTTCCACCCATGAACACTTGTTTATACCCATTGGGCTATCACAGATGCACGTTCCCTTCCCGATCCCCACTGCAATGCAGCTAACCTGAAACCAGAGTGTTTTCTTTCTCCCGAATCTCCGAGGGCTCTTTTGCAACATAAATGTAGTAACTTGTCTGCAAAACAAGGGTGCTACCCTTCTTTACAATCTGTACTTTTATAGCACATGCCATCATGTTCCTTTTTCCCCACCAGTCCTCCTACATAGCCCAGATGGTGCCTGGCCTGCTCTTGCAAACTACTGATTGCCACTGTTTCTTTCTCATGCTCGTCCTCTTCTGACTGTGAGAAGCTGAGGTTTACCCATAACGCAACCAACTTGACGCCCAGATGTTAGAATATTGCAACCAGTTTTGACACGTTAACTTTGTTCTTCTTAGTTCAGTAGCTATCAGCATGTCAGCACCTGTAGATTATTTCATGAAGTTTTGGAAAGCACTGATTTTTAATTCAGATTTTATGAAGGTTACAGGAATTTATTTTCCAAAAATAAGACAGGAAATGCCTAGTCATTGCATAGCTGCCTGATATCTCTAAAGAAAAGTATACCTTCTTCTTTGCACACGTGTTTATGTTGTCAAATTAGCTTGAGATTATTCTGACAAATGAGTAAAACTGATTCTAGCTGACACTCAGTCACAGAGAAGTTTTAATATTTGAGCTATTAAAAAAGAAGCTCAAACACCAATAATCCTTACGGCAGAGGAAATAAACAATTCATGATTAATTTAGTGCATATTTATTATCAAAAAGTTATCAAAAGATGCTTGGAAAACTTTTTTCATGAGGAGTTCTTTGATGATGATAATAAAATTTGCTCTGTATTTCTTATTCAGATACGTGTAATCACTACCAACACAAACATCAGCAAATACTATAACAGTATACAACACTTCAACAGATAATATAAAGTTCAGATCAACTTGTACCCAAACAGGGAGGTTTCTGTTTGCTTGTTCCTGTGTTTATTTTACTTTGGAAAATATACCTTAATGAAAATCATTGAAAGTTCCCTGGTGCCTCAGATACTTCCAAGACAAATGACTTGGAAAGATACAGAACCCCAAGCTGTCTTTCTTCCTGCCTAAGGGTGTGCAGGGCAGTGGAGTGTAAGACACAATCATTCTTGATTTATTTTTACTTGGGTGGCTTTGGAAGTTACTCAAAATTAGTGTGCTCCATAAAAGACAGAACTGAAAGTGTAGAAGATGCAACTCAAGTGGAAATTACCAACTAGAAAGATTTTCCAGACTCCTCCCCTGACCCTCGTGGTGGGTTAAGTCACCCTTAGAGCTGATCACATAAAGACATGCTAAGTGATGCCAAGGCTGGCAGGAGGCACGTGAGACTTGTCTCTGAGCAGCCCTTCCTATGTCATTCCTCTGCTCAGAGCCCTCCCATAGCTTTCTATTGCTTTAAACGCTTTAATCTCTAACATGTCACACAGAGATCTTTCGAGACCTGGTCTCTGACCAGCTCTCCAGTCTCAACTGACAGCACCAGAAGAGGCAGGTGTGTGCAGGAAACTGCTAGCAGTCAAATCATCAAATACTCGTGGCATGCCTCCTCTTTCCCAGGCATGCGCTCAGCACAGCAGCCATCATTAGAGCGTGAAGAAAGGAAGTGGGGGGGGGGGGGGAGCAGCCCCGGGCAAGGCTGTAGAGACTGGTCGAGGAGGTCTTAACTGTCATTCTAAGGATCTTGAACTTAACTTTATTGGTGACAGGTAGTCCCTGAAATATTTTAAGTAATTTTAGAGGGAATTGCTTTGGAAGGATTTCATTTTTATGGTGGTGAAAGAGGCTACTGTTCAGCATTTGAGTCTTTTTTTTCTTCATGACATGCCAATATAAAGCAATATAAAAATTTTCCTTTATGACCTCTTTTTGGGCATCAATTAATGTACTGAACAGAACTTCATCGAGAGTTTACCAAGAGCCAGGGAGCGTGATCTTTACTTACAATATGGTAAAGAACAAGACATTTTGATTCCTTTCCCAGGGAGCATGCAACAGGATGGAGGTCAAATAAATAGGAAAATGACAAATTATGGTATGTCTTAAGAAAGACACAAACAAGATGCTGAAATAGGAACTAACAAGGAGGGTTCCCACTTTTGATAAATTACTGGGGAAGGCCTGACCAAGATGGTGATATTTAAGCTGGGTCCTGGGAGATAAGCAACCAGCCATTCGAGGAGAGGAAAGATGAGCATTCCAGGAAGAGGGAACAGCTGGGGGAAGGTTAGCTATGGTGGCAGAGCTGAGAGATCAATGTGGCTGGATTCTCCAGGGTGAGGAGGAGTAAAGTACGAAGTGAAATTGCAAAGATGAAACCCGTAAACTCTGCTAAAAAGTTTGGCTATTGTTTCTTATTTTCTCTATGGGGACAGAATGTAGTGTCTCTTTAACATGGTTACATAGGTATTTTTAACATGAATTGTTCAATGTATATTTGTATTTCTGTAAGTACTAAATCTTAAAAATATTTAAAATAGATTGAGAATGACTTTAATTATCTTTTTCTGTGAAAGAGTTTAAAATGTTAATAGTTTTTAAATGATCTATTTTACCTTTTGGCTTATTGGACAAAAAAGGGAAAAATAAACACCATTTTAACTGATCTTCTGGGAAAAACCTATTAACATCTTAATCTTTCAGCTAATCATCAGTTGCTGAGACTATCAAAGGGGATCTTGACTTCCAGAAGAGAATTTCTGAGAAGGTTCTGGTTATGCGATCTTTCTCCTGTAAACTACCAATCGATTTTACCCTTCAGTGTATGTCATACTTAACAGAGAAGACAATTTAGTGGAGCTGCATCCTAAGTCGGGGAAGCTGATATCGTTTACAGCCCAGCCTCTCAGGTAAGGTTTCATCCCCTTTGGTGCAAGAAGATGTCATGTCTAATGACGTTGCCTTGGACCATTGTGATTTGGCCTGTGGCAGGGTTCTAAATACAAGTTGTGGGTGGACTGTAGATTTCAAAGTGACTTGAGAAATATCTGTACAAGTCTTATTTCCTTAAATGTCACCCCCCCAACATACACACATTAAAAGCTATTGGTTGTCTTTTCTATTAACTGGATAACAATCACAATGGAATGATTCTAATATTAAATAGTAATTGGAGCAAGGTCCAAGGTTGTTTGAAAGCTCAAAGGCTGCTTAGATAAATTAAAAACTCATTTACCTATGTATGGCATATATGTAATATGGAATGAAAAGACCAATGACTTCAGCTTATCAGTAAGAGTTGTGGAAAAAATCACCTGCCATCAGGTTTAAAGCTGTGTTAGCGTCCAGCTAAATGTATAACCCAGCTATTAAAGCACATGAAAAATGATAACATGTTTGATGCTTGTCTACTCCAAACTTTCTCCCACGATTCTTTTATTTCTCTTTATTTCAAACATGTTCTATCTTACACCAAGAAAACTTTATTGTGTTGTTACTTCTCTATTAATGAGATTCTGATTTAACAGTACAGTGAAATTATAGTAAGGAGTGGAGTTATTACAAGCTGTCCTGCGTATGAGTTAGATAGGATGCTGAGTGGATCCTTATGAAGCCACAAGTCTCTAATTATAACGGGGCCAGGTCCTTGAAGAACACATGTTTGTGTCTCATATAACTAATTAATGAAGACTGAAATAATTGATGGTGAATGTAACAGAAGTATACCAGTAGATCCTGAAGTTTATCTCCTTTTTCACCATTGGGTCTTTATCTGTAGGACTAATATTAATGGAGTAATTTGACAAAACTATAGCTTTGATGCTTTCTATCCAAATGGTGCAACATTCCTACAGGACACAGTTTAAGATTAAAAACCTAAAAATAAACTATGAATAGTGGATTACTGTAGAAAATTAAAATTAATATCAGTCAGTCATTTTTAAATCATTTTCTTACATTTTCAGATCATAGTGGTCTGTCTTCATGGCTAAGTAAGTGGTCTAGGAGTCCAAGCTCAGTTTATTCATTTTTCAACGACTAGAGCTTTCACGTTCATTAAACAGGACACACAAGGACTACACTGACTGACCCTTCCAGAAGGGAAACAATCTTCATTTCCAGGATTAAAATCTAAATAAATTTTAAAACCTCCCTTTAGCAGCAACACAGTAACAACAGCTGGTTGCCAGGCCTGTGGGTATCTATGTAAGTACAACGTTGATTAATGGACTTCTAATGAAGTTGAGTGTAGAAGATAAAGATTAGAATAAGAAAAAATTACAAAGGATGAAGTGTTTCACCAGTTATGGACCCACCCATAGTAAATAATAAAGCTGAGTTAGCTAAGAGGCAAAGCTGGATGGAGACCCCATAGTCATAAAGACATTTTCTAAGAATGACACTATAGTTTACGTTTTGAAAAGCAGCGAGAGAGAAATGATGACCAGTACCAGTCAGACCCCACAAGAAACCATACACAGGTCAAGGGTTTTTTAATGAAATGAACCTTTTTCCCTCCACGTTTTTAATCTTTCCTTTCCAATCAAGTCTTGGGATTCCTTTCCAAATACTTAGCTAATTGAGGTCAATAAACCTTTAGGCAAAGATATAACTCTGTTACTAGAAAAATCTAAGAACCTGTCCTCAAATAGTTACATATATTTCAAGGTCTTGTATCTTTTAATTATTGTGTTAGCTTGATTTTTTCCACATCTGCCCAATTCTTGGAAACAAATCTGATTGGATTTATGCAGATATTTTTCCAAAAAGATCTTCCCCAGTCTTTCTGTACTGTGCTACTTTGTTGGAAAGTAACAGGAATTTGCCTTTTTCTCATTTTGAGTTACTGTGTATTTTCCCCTTTGAGGAAAATGGAAGAGGCTGTAAATGGTATCAATTTACTTGGTCTTTTGTCTCTTTTTTGATGGGGGAAGGGAGAGCTCTGTGAGTTTCTGTATCTGTCTTTTGCTTCCAGTACAAGGAGACCGGGTCACCTTTTCTGAGGGCCTGACTTCTACTTTTCAAAAGTGGCCGAGGAAAGGAGTCAAGGAGGTTTTACATCAGTCGTTCGCTGAGATATACAGGGCAGCATCGGTACCCGCTTCGCTGAAAGGGAGGCCTTAATTCATCTCTTAAACTCTTATCTGAATGGCTGTGGCACTGGAGAAGACAACTACTGTTAAATACTCAATGCTCAAACAGAGATACTTTCACAAAACTATTAGATGGAAATGAAAACGTTGAACTATATATACATACATATGTAGTTCTTGAAAGGAAACTAGCTTGTAAGCAGTGTAGATTTTAACTTAAATTTCCAGATTTTAATAAAAAATTTAATAGAAAAATTGCAGAGTCACAAGGTATTACAAGTTTTCCCTCTTACTGACAGGTTTTAAAAAAATGCAGCACTCAAAACTTGACCTTTCTATCTGCTTCACAATCTGAGACTTAGACAGCAAGCTTAAGAAACTTTTGATTCCCTGTTGTCCTCATAGAGTAATTACCATATTCACACATTCACGCTGAGTATGAATTATGTAAGATTTCTGGAACTAAGTAAATGAACACAAGTACTGTGAACAATGTCATGGCAGGTATGCTGCCTGTTAAATTTTCTTTTCCAGATCAGTTTACATAGTGTAATGATAGCTTCGTTTTATCTACCTTTGAACTCAATTCGCCCAACAGTAAGGGATCTGAACTGGTAACACAGTCTAGATAACAGATAAAATCAGGTCACGTGGTACAAATGGAGGCTTCCATTCTCTCTTTTTTTTAAAAGAAACTTCTTAAGACAGGCACTTGACTCAAAGACATTTTTGCACACCACAAGCCTAAGGCACAGTTTATAACCTACGGTGACAAAATCAAATTATTTCAAGCTGAGAACCATTTTCTCCTATAGGATAAATTTTATTTGTGGACAAAATGCCCTGTGGAGGAGATCTTACAATCATATCACCCATTATCACAATCATCAAATGCATACAACATCTAAGTCCAATTAATAGAAGATATGACCATATGGACATCTGTTACAACGTCATGGTAAGAAGATAATGCTTTGTTTCTTCAGTCGAAGTGCTTTAGAAGCATTATGCTTCTCTGTACCTTTGTGAACTAGGTAAGCAATTTTCTATGGTCTGCTTTCTCTCTGTGCCTCAGTATATCCAAGGCAAGGCTGCTGCCGCTGACTCTCTGAATGTGTAATGATAACAATGAATATAAAATATCTAATTATGTATCCTCAAGAGGGACCATGTCTAATTCTGTGCTTTACATGGTGTCTTAATGAGGAAAAGAACCACATCTCTTCATCCTATCCCTTCCATTGTGTTAGTTAAAGTGACCTCATTCACAAAGCAAATGCTCAGGCAAAGGCAGCTTTTAGCACAAACATACATGAGGGTGGTTTGTGTGTGCTCACGGCCAGCTGCTAAAAGTGGGGGAGGTGAAGCACTTTCAACACAAGAGGTTCAGTCGGGCGGCTTTGCTCCTGCACTTTCTTTACAGCCCCGTCTGTCTCTGGGGTTACTGCCCAGGGAGGAGCTGGGAGCTGGCAAGAGCCAATGGACACAGAGCCATAATGTTCTGAACCTGTATGTTCAGGTGCCAGCTCTATGAAGGGAAGATGCTGTAGGGGGACAAAAGAATGCTTTGTTTAGGTATATAGACAGCTGGTAATGTTTCTGAGCTCAAAGGGAGCACAGACTCTGTGTAATGTGGTGCAGTGTCATACAACTCAAAGAAATGCTGAGCCTAATTTGAACTGCAAGCATCATGGAAAACATCTGGATGACTACATTACTTTGTGGCTTGATAGATATAGCTTGTTATTTTTACATCTTATACATATAGTGTAATGGTTAGCTAAGTGAAAAATTTGATTCGTGTAGAATATTTGCAGATGTTGACTGTGATTACGATTGTTACATTATGCTTTACTGTCACCTTATTGGCTTTTATTGAGGCTTTCATGACTCAAAAGCCAGGCGATAACAGCAGTTTTTTTTTTTTCCGTTGTGAAACTGACATTTAAGACAATATTGATTATGTCATAAATCTAATATAATACATTGATTTTAGAGTTTGGAATCAGAAAAATTATTTTTCTCAAAGTCTTGATGTAAGAATTATGCAGTCCATCATGTTTGCTTTATTGCTTTGGCTCTCAGGAATCTCAAAGATCAATAATAAGAGTGATGATATAGTCTTTACATAATGAAGTAATTTGTTTTCTCATTCATACAAAAGCAGTCCAATCAGACAGACCCTGATACATCATGCCAGCTACTGTGTTCTCTTACCTGCACATACTGACTATACCACCCACATGCCAGAAAGACTTAAAATTTCTCTTGATTCTAGGAAATTGGCTGTCAAATCTTTTGGTACTAATATGGTTAACCCTTCCTTGAAGAAAAATGATACAACGAAAAGAAGGGAATTAAAATCCCTTTGTAATTAACTGGAAGTCAGCACAGTGTAAGCTGGTGTAAAGACTCTGGATTCAGGATCAGACTGATTTGGATTTGAATCCTAGTTCTATCTTTCATCATTAGGATTTGGGGCATACTGCTGTCTTTTTTGAGTTTCAGTATTCTATTTGGGGAATACTCTTAAAATGGCAAAACTCTTAAAATGGTGTCTAGAACATACTAAATATTCAGTAACTATCGACTACTGTTATTTTTAATGATAATTATTAATGCTTAGACTAGATAATACTGGCTAAAATTTGAAAATAGATGTTTCTAGATGATTCTGTAAGAAATTCAAAAGAAATATTAATGAGCTATTGAACATTTTCTATTTGAATTCAGAGGTTTGACAAGCACAGGCGACCCTTGAACAACATGGGTTTGAATAGTGCAGGTCCACCTGCAGATCTTTTTCAAAAAATGTAGCACCTGTATTTTCATTTGACAGAACTCTGAGTGTGGGGAAAACTTTATGTTCGATTAGAGATCACAGTACTGTGGAATCAAAAGAGCTAGGGTTTGAGTTCTGATTATATCCAAACTGTCTCAGCTTCCTGCCCTTGGGAAAGTCATTTATCAACTCCTTTGTTTTTGAGGCAGACGTAGCAGTAGGAGGAATTTCTACTGCTCAAGTTGGTGCTCAACCTCTATGTTGTTCAAGGGTCAGCTGTATTCCGTTACATATATTTAAACACTATATAAAAGACTTAATAATACCTGTATAATATGGAAGTCTAAAATACATGTAGGATTTAATAATACTTTTATTTAAGAATGCTAAAACTATGGACATTGTTTTCATTAGTGATGAAATCTCACTGATTAAGATTGATAGAAGTCAAACAATTAGCTAAGTTAAAGAAGTAAAGAACACCCTAAGGTTCCATAGGTCCCCAAATCCAGAAACTATAGTACTGATTTTTAGAGTTTATAAGTCTATGATAGCCCTATCCATCAATTTATCAATATGTTATCTTCTAAAAGTTTCCTTGTAACTCACAAGGTTGAACCTCAGAGTGAATTTTCTTACAGGAAATATATTGTAAATGCTGAATTGTTTTAGTTTAGCCCTTCTTTCCAAAGCCATTTTAATCTTTAATAACAGAGCTAAAGTTTTATGTTTTCAATAAAAGACAGAAAGCAATACTTTGGTCACACTATTTATTCTAAACCTAGTAAAACATATTTAAGCATGCAGAATATTCATAAAGCGTTTCAATAAAAATTTTCCTATCATGCAACCTAAAGTCAAGAACGATTGAAAAGAAACAATTAGGAAATTTATTTGGAATAAGTTTAACTAGATGTGGACAAGAAGGCCAGGAGGTACTTTGGTGTACAGCTTAGTGGAGAATTCTGCACCTTTTCACGGTTTTCGAGGTTCAAGTCAATAAATGTATTTTTCAGTTGCACCTGCCCTATTGAGACTGTGCTGCATATTTCAATGAAAGGTACATAAAACATCATCTCTGCACTTCTACACCACTGAAGGTCAAGTCTAGCTGCAAACCACAGGGAAATCCAAAATAACCTCAGGTTAAATGAGACAGAATATGTTTCTCTCCTACTAATACAGCAGTCTAGGTAAGTAGTTGGGGCTAGTAAAGGGCTTCACTTCTTTCCCCTTGCATTTCTGCTGCGTGTGGCTTCTGTTCCCAAGGCCACCTCATGGTTCACGATGGGTTCAGGAATTTAGCCATCCCATCCTGTGTCTACAAGCAGCAGGAAGGAGAAACGAGGAAGAAATGGGCACATCCTGATTAGGAGAAAAACATTATTAGACCTTTTAATTTTTTTCCCACTAAAGAGCAGTTTTAGATTCACAGCAAAGCTGAGTGGAAGGTACAGAGATTTATCATATACCTCTAGCTCCCACACGTGCATGTCTCCCCCATTATCAACAGGCCCCACATTCTTCTCATTTTTAAGGACATTTTCTGGAAATCTCATACGGCATTTCTGCTTACCCCTCGTTTGGCCAGAACTTAGTCCTATGGACAGTCATACGTGTGTGTCAGACCGGGAGATGCAGTCTGTCAGCTGCCCCGCAATGTACCCAGCTAAAATGGAAGTTTCTGTTCTAAAAGAAGGGGAGACTGGAGACTGAGGGCAACCAGCAGTTTACATGGCACTCTCAAGGCAGTTCCAACAGAGAAGCTGGGTGGTCAGCAAAAAGAGAAGGATGATTCTGGGCATTACGAGTGAAGGACCATGAGAGAGGTGCACACAAAGGACACCGGGCTCTCGGAGAGCAAGCGCAGGGGAAGAACCAGGATGTCTTCTCGACAGGAGTGACATCTGAGGACAACCTGGTGGGTGGGTAGGACCTCGCACTCTGTTGCCTACCTCAGTCCCCTCTGCTGCTTCATTTCTAGCTGGCAGAGCCTGAGTGAGGCCCCTGTTAACACGAAACCCCTCTTAACCAACTTTCCCAAAGAATGGGAAGACTATGTTAGTTACAGCTTAGCTCACTTTCGTTAAGAACTAAACATAAAATGTTCTTCAAGAGAACATGAGAGCCTCTCGAAAAATGTTTGAGGGACCCAGGGGATCTTGAATTTTTGGTTGAAAAACACTGCCCTAAGCCCATAAAAAGGAAGAAAATATTTTCCTCACTGTCAGGCGCAGTATATTACGGTGCTTAGGTGCTTGGTCTAGAGCCTAACTGCCTACCTGGGTTTAATTTTTAATTTTGTCCCCTCCTGACAGCAGGTTTCTGGGCATGTAATTTAACATTTTTGTATTTCAGTTTCCTCATCTGTGAAATGAGGATAATAATAGTACCCACTTCATAGGTTATTATAAGAACAGAAAGAGCTAATATTTAGAAAGTACACAGAACAGTGTCCCACATACGGTTTGTGCTATGTTAAGTGTTTATTAAATACATTTTAAAAATTTCAAACTGTTTCTCCTTCCACAGAATCAAAAATTCTTAACATTTTGTTAAGTCTGGTCCCTTTAATTCTTTGCCCTTTGTGTGTCCTGAGAACAAAAGAAGGGATCTTTCACTGGCTCATTTTCCCAGAAGGTCTCACTTCATTAGTCACATGAACAGAACCTTAGAGATCTCTAGTTTAGCAAAGATTCAACTCAATTCTGAACCACTGTCTACTGTTCTTCTCAGATTCTACCTTGGGAAAAGGTCAGGGGAGTGGTCCACTCTTTCTCTTTCAAAAATGAGCCAGTCCTGGGTTTGAATTCAGGCTGTGCAACTTCTACCTGCATGTTCCCTTCACCTTCTAAACTTCAGTTTCTTTATATGTCAAAGGGAATAGCAATAACTCATAGGATTTGTGATGAGAATTCAATTAAATGATGGATAGAGAGGCTTATCATGGTGCCCAGCATATGATAAATGCTCAATAAATCACATTCACAATTATTCATAGAATTGATGACATCATAGTCTAGATTCTGTGAGTGAGACCCAAAGGTCAGATGATCAACTGTCATGTCAATTAATTGGTCCTTCCAAATGCTAAGTATACAGGAATCAGTGTGAGCTGGGAAGTCACCGAGAAATCAATGAGAAATCCCTGTAGCTGAGGAGATGAGATGGTAAGGCGAAGTTCTAATGATGGAGAGGTGAGTTCTTGGCCAGGGCTCTGCCTTACAAATCGTACACTCTTAACATGAATACTAAACAGATAAGAAAAACTATCAATTGCTGGGGGATTTTTTGCAAAGAGAAAATTTGACATTATGCAAAGATCAAAACTGAAGTTTGGGCAAAGTGAATTTCTGATTGTTTTACTAAGTGAGAGGATTGCCATGATGCATAACATGAAACCTCAATGCAGAAACAGTGAACTTTAATAGCATATGAAAGTAACATTTCAACTTATATCTCGAAATTTCTGGGTGGAAGTGAGAATACTCTCAAATAAAAGCACGTGTTAACATGGCCATAATTAATTATTTAAAAAAATTTAAAAGGTCTCTGGAGAGCCGTCTATCAAAACTGTCTTCTGTATAGCCAAAGACTTCCTATAATGGACTGATAACCCCATAGTGTGCTTTAGCTTTCTTTCACTTTTTTGGATCCACAGATCTTTGTGATCTGCAAACAGATACCACTCTCCTTAGTTAAAACCAAATATTGGTTTGATGTTAGATTCAAGTTTTCTCAGATGGCATCGGACAATTAAAAGTGATCACAGTACATCATACTATCCAATTAATATTTCCTTTCCTAAGTTCAGAGGGACCTTTATAGGACTGAATCTCTGGGAACACCTCTCGCCATGATGAAAGACTGTCACTATGAGGTTTCCATCATCTAGGGAAACTGCATACACCGGAGCCCGAGGTGGAGGCCCATTATTTTCTTTTCTGGTTTTTGATCCACACCAGATATTTCTTGGGGGAAATTTAAATAATATTCAAGTTCATTTTGTTGGCAAAGTACACAGACTTGTACTGTATAATTTCTAATTTTTTTTCTGTATCACCTCCTTGAGTTATTTTTGACAAAGTTAAATGAAACAAAATTTTACTCTCTTATTATTTCATAAAAATATAACTCCTAAAAAACATATATTTCTGGTACAAAAATTCATGTGAATTTGCTTTGAGTAGTACATCTGAACTTATGATAGCCTTTGGCCTGCTACAGAAGACAAAATGCCTAGTCTATTCTTGGGTCTCTTATTATTCAGTAGACAGGACGGTGTTAGTATAAAACGTATTGTTAAAACTGGACAGAAACAGTCAGAATAAACTGTTGTAAACCTTCAATGAAGTGAAGAAGTAACAATTTCCACCCAGGGATTGCTCCATTTGAGGCCAAAATTATAGTTTTGTTAAGGGAGAAAAAGTTCACCAGATGGAGGGCTGTTTGAATTCACAACCATATGTATCTTTTTCTTCTGAAAGAAAGAGGCATTTGTTTCCTGACATGTCATCAGAAAAATTGTTCATTTTTATTCTTCACCTGTCACTCAAAGTTGTCACTACGCTTAGTGGCTATTTATTCTGCACATCATTCCTACCTCTAATAGTGCTGTCAGCCTGTCTGGTATTCATATGCCAGTAACACATTTCTTTATACTTCAAACACAACTTCTGGAAGGTAACTTCCTCCTTCTGTTATAAATCCCAAACCAGTCATTGCAAGAAGTTCCAGTCTGCTCACTCTCCTCTCTGCTCTTCATTTTTAATCAAAATAGGAACTAGTGACATTTTCCTTGATTAGTGGGGCCTTGTTTTGAATTGTTCCTTGAGTTGAAGCATTCATTTCAAACTGATCTCTCCAGGCACTTCCACTGAACATTCTTTGGAACAAACGGCACAAATTCTAATTCGAATGGCAGAGGGTAAAGGTGCAAATTGATCTGTAACCTTCATATAATAAATATTTCAATAAATCTAACTCAATAGTAAAAATTAAGAAATAGTGATACCCATTTGCATTACTCATTTCTTTCACCTCGTCCGAGAGCTCAGAAGCTCACACTCTTCAGACAGATGTAGGCTGAACAACAAACTGGGAACTCCATCAAATGCATAATTTAAAAGCATTTGTTTTGCAAAACAAAGCAAACAAAACCAAAAAATCAAACCCAAACAAAACAAAAACTGAGAACTTGAATCCTTTCTTTCCCACTAATATGCTGCATGATTATAAATAAATTAATTAACCTCTCCATCCCAGCAATTCCCTTGGCAATGAAGTGAAAACCAAAGTTATTGTGTAGAACAAAAATACTTACTGAGACTGTCCTTGAAAGATTTTTATTAAGATTTCCTCATCTAAACATTTATAATAATCTATTTACCAAGAAAATATTAACTAATATCTAACAAAGTCTTAAAACATAATTATTTGAATCAACCACAATAATATTTTGAAATATATTATCTAAATGAGCTTAAAAGTGAAAAATGCAAGATGGCCTTAGGATTTCCATTTCCAAAGTTTTAATGTTTGATATGGCTTCTTCAGAGGACACGTGTTTCATCATATATCACTAGAGCAACTCTTTTCTAACTGACGATTTAGTGGAACTAGGTAGAGAGCAAAGTCACTAGATACAGGAAGGCTAAAACCTGTCCTCAGAGAGAAATAATCTCCCAGAGAGGAGTGTATGCCTTCCCCCTTACATCATGGTCACGTCGTGTGATACTGCCAAGACCACCAGACTATGGTCAGGAGACCTAGGATCCAGCCCTGCTTCTGTCATTAAAAAGTCCCTTGACCACTCTGGGTCTCAGTTTCTTCATGTGTAAAATGAAACGTTTGGGCCACATAATTCCTAAGGTCTCTCCCTATTCAAAGATTTTATTTAAGAATCTGGAAGCTGATTTATACTGCATACAAAAATAGAAAAGCTAATAAAAAATAATTTTAAAAGTTGTGATGGTAATTTTGAATGTAAAGATGAAACAAGTTGTGTCATGGTGTATTTAGCTAAAATGACAGATCTGTAAATGGTGGTGGTCTCGATCTTAAAAATAAATTCTCTGCAGCAGACAATGAACTGTCAAAAAAAAAAAAAAAAAAAAAAAAAAAAAAAAGAACCAGGCATGGCTGATAACCTGACTCAGGATAACCGTTTTTTTTTCCTGGACCAAGATTCCTTAACCTCAGTGCTACTGACACTTTGAGATGGGTGTTTCCTTTTTGTTGGGCCGGGGGGGGGGGGTCCTCCTGTGTAATTCAGGATGTTTAGTAACCATCTTGGCCTCTCTCCACCAGATGCCAGTAACATCCCCGACACCAGAAATGTCTCCAGGTATTTGTGTCCAGCTGAGAATCACTGCTCTTATGGGAACTAGCTGGTTCTCTGGCTTTCTGTCTTAACCTGTGTCCGAGGTACCAGAGTTGTCATGATATTTCAACACCTTTTAAATACATATAGATACTTCTATGAACCGAAGCCCCAAAACCAAGAATTACTACTTTAGTACAGAAGTTATAATACACGGATGCTTACTTGTGCCAGGCACCAAACAATCTCTATTTCCTCAGACCAGTATCCATTTAGTTATCTCCTGTATTATAAGAAAAATAGAATCTTTATTCCCAAAGACCTTACTTGATGGCTGGAAAGACACACAATCCATGAATGTAATATGGGCTTCAGCCCTTTTACAAAGTAGGGCTCTGATGAAGTGAGTGTGACTCAAGAGGGTGTGGAGTGAAGGTCTGATAAGAGTGGACGGGGAAGGTGGGTGGCAGAGACAAGGGAAACATTCCTTGCAGGGAGGCACTGCCAGGGCAGAGGCAGGTGACAAGCCATGCATGAGGGACAGCAGGCGCCCCAGGAGCAGTGAGAACTCAAAACCAGAATGAAAGGCAATGGAGGCTGTAGGAGGAGCTTGTGGGGTCCTGAGGTCCAGCCCAGGGACTTGGCTTCAATTTTATATGTAAACAACAAGAAGGCTGATCTGGAGAGGGGCAGCGAAGTGAGAGGAGCTTTTTGATGGAAAAAACATCTTTTATTCCTGTGATGAAGACTCCGAAGGAGACTGAAAGACTTCAAAATGCCATGTTGCTTCCCTGGATGGCAGTCAAGGGATGATTTTAATTTTTCCTTTCCACCCCCACCGCACAAGGTGATAAGCATGAAACTCTGGAGACTAGCAAGCCTCGTACACAACCATTTCACAGCATCTAAGTGATTCTGTGACCAAGATTTCATATCATGTAGTGGCTATGTCTTCATCACAGGAGGTTGGAAAACATCACCTTCCTTGACACATTAACGCCAAAGACAGCAATGCCAGAGTTATCCAGAGCGAAAAGCCATGCAGAATGCTGACTAGAGGATGGATGTTGTGGACCAGAGGATAGATGTTGTGGTCACACGGATTTGGGTTTGAGTCCTAACTCCATCACGTACATTTGTGATCTCCAATTTTCTATCCCCTTTTTATGGGGGGGGGTAATTGGGTTTATTTATTTAAATGGAGGTACTGAAGATTGAACCCAGGACCTCATGCATGCTAGTCATGCACTCTACCACTGAGCTATACCCTACACCCTCCAAATTCCTCTTCTAAAAATGAGAATAATAGATGCACTGGAAAGAATCATGGGGTTTTGAAAATACTGGGATAAATCAATTATATAGTACATAATATATAGTTTATACTCTAAAGCACTTAGCAGAATTCCTGGCATCTAATAAGGACTCAGTAAATATGAACTACATTATCATTCACACTAAAATGTAAATACTTCTCTTTAAGAATTTTAAAAGTATACCATAATCCCCTTGAGGCTGCCTTTCCCATGTAAATATGTTCTGTGAACCCACAAAATGAGAAATTTTTTAAGAAAAATATATGGTATGAGGAGGAAAGCTTCAGCTAGGCCTGGAGAATAGAAAGCGCTCAAGAGTGTTTTCTGTTGTAAGTAAAAAGTTAGAGGACCAAGGGCAGAGAAGGTTCCAAGCTTCTGGGGAGGCTGGGGTGCAGCCGATGCACCACACGTGGGCCCGTGGGATAAGGCAGGGCTGCGCAGTCCTGCCGGGCAGAAGGGGCATCTCTTAGAAGGAGCTCTCAGTGCTTTGAGATGTTGCCAAGTGTGCTGTCTTCCCCATATTGTTTCCTATATTCCCTTCTCCCTCAATTCCAAAGAAAATAGGAAGAAAATTTTGGAGCAGACCAGAGTCATCTCGCCACTCTGACACCCAGGAAGGAATGGAAAGAGGCATCTGACCTTGTCCAAAATGGGTTGAGGACATATAAGACTTGTTCCAGGACTGCTCCTTCCTTACAGCTCTTCATGTGTCTCTTCCCCACAGAAAGGACTGAGATGTCTCTTGTATGAGTGAGAAGGTGGCTTTATAGACAGTAATTTTAACCAGAAACCAAAGATCCTATGAAGAATATAGCTTAAGCCAAAGCTATTAATCAACAGAGGGTCTGACCTGTTGTGAGGCTGGAAAACAGGAGGGAGGGCAGGTAAGAGAGAAAGATCCAACCCCCAGGCCAGATAAGTTGCCAGGCTTCAGGGAGCTGAATGAGGTGCTAGTTTGCCAAACCCAACGCATTCATCTTAGTCTCTGGGTTCTATGTCCAGGATGCCAATCTGTGGATCTTGATTTATCAGGAGGAATAAACAATGTCCTTCCATTTGAGGCAGGTCTGATTTCAGTTTAAGACACTGTGTCGCTGAAGCAGTGACCTCTGGTCTTCCTGAGTGTTGACTTCTTTCTGCATTAGTGCCTTATCCTGACCTGGTCTCTCTGGCTTCTGATTCTGTCTTTGCCTCCTTGGTTCTCTCTGTCTTCAGATTTTCGTGTATCTCTGTCTCCAGGCTATCTCTTCAATGTGTCCCTGTAATCTGGTTCTGTCTTCTCCCTTAGCTCATCTTCTGCTGGAGTTCTTCTGGTCTTGGTTTATAATCTTTCATTTCACAACTCACTGTTGCTCAAGTTTTGGTGTAAGTAACAAAGGAGGAGAGTCTACAAAACCTCAGAAGGGACTGTTCAGTGTTTTACAAAAGAGGAACAGAGAAGTGACAATTATGAACATTGAATTTGTTCTTCTAAGTGCCCTTATATTGTTGTTACTTAATTGAGCCCGTGAACTGACAGTGTGTGCCAGCCTGCAGTGTGTAGAGCTCTTGATGCGGGGAGGCACTGGAGAAGGAGATCACCAGGAAAGACTTGGTGAGGTGGAATCGTGTGGTTCTAAATGGAAGAAATCTTCCCTTCTGTCCTCACCCTCTTAGCCCACCTTCGTTGGTGGTTATGCCAGAGTTCACTTGAGCTCAACCTGTGAATGAGATGGGCTCCTTATCTGTCTTATTACCCAGATGTCATTCTGCATTTGATGTTTATTAAATATGGCGTCTTGTTATTACAGAGGACACTTTCCAGAGACTAAATGTGACAGCAAAAGCCAGTCCATGTCTCACATTCGTCAGTGTCCTGGAAAGAACATAACCTTTTGCATTGTTTAATTCCTATCCATTCCTCGATGTAAGTAAATGCTGACTCCTTTAAGATGTTTCTAACTTACTTAGAAGTCCTACTGCATTATTACCCGCCAGCACACAGAGAGAGCATAACTCCACGCCGGCTTTCTACCCTGAGCTGCTCCCCTTCAACTCTCTCCGTTGTTCGGCTGTAAGGTTTATGTCATGTTGGTCAAAATGTTACTTTTAACTCAAATATATCATTTTCATCAACTAAAGTTCTGCTAAAAGTGAAAAACTGGGATTAATATAAAGGATTAATAGAGGTAAGTGGTGAAATTCAGGATTATATTGCGTGTATCTTATGGATAACAGGCAGCCATTAAAGTCGTTAAAAATCATGATTTCAGAAAATGTTTCATGGCACAGGAAATGCTTATTGCACAGTCTAAGAGAAAAGAACAAGATGCAAAGCCACATAATTTGTGTAATTTAAAATAGGTGGCAACAAAGATTACATACGAAGAAAAACACTGGAAGGAAAACACCAAATGTTAACAGAATTTATATCTGATATGAGTTTATGGCTGATTTTATGAGGTTTTTAAATTTCTATGCTTTCAAAATTTTCTTTTTTAAGTGTGCACTATATCATAAAAAAGGGAAAAACTTTGCTTCATCAGACCTTATAATACCTTTTCAAGCGACAGCTTCTAGTTCTACAATCTCCCAGAAACCTCCTCTCCTTTATATTCATTGCCCTTTGTAACTTTCAAACAGCTAAGCATTTATATGTACATCCGAACAGCTCTCAGTAGTAATACATTTCATGCTACTTCCTTGTGACTTGTGTAAATAGTTTCTTTCTTCTTCTTCTTTTTTTTTTTTTTCTTTGTAGTAAACCATCTATAGAGCTTCTTGGAATACAATCAAGAGAAAGACACTTTGTTTGCTTGTTTGTTTAACAACATCTAAGAAGCAGAACTCTCTCCAGAAGGTACAGGCTTGACCCTAAGCTCGCAGTCAGAAATCAAAGTAAAACGCAAGATGAGAGAGAGCGAGTGGTTGCGGGGCGCTCCACACAAGGCACTCCCATGGGTTACTGCGTGCCACCTTCAGACCCCATGCAACAGGTGGATGTTCACTCCTTCACACTCGTGAAGAATGGGGCTCAGTGAGGCCACAGGACTTACCATGGGGCACACAGCTAGTAAGTGCTGCCTCTTCCAGGCCTGTTTTCTTGACTGGCCTCTTCTACTTCACTTGGTCCTTAACACACGTATCTGGCAATGTGTGTGCACTTAGACAACAACCATGCAATTGAAAATGTAAATTTGCCAATGCATGACAGAAATGTATGAGTACATACATTTTTTTAATGCTTATCATTTTATACCACAGCAACTTACTTTGTGTATGTTGTATGTAAGCTCCTTGTTATCAGAAAACAAATGCTTTTTATTCCTTTTTAACTTCCGCCAGTTACCCTTATACAATGCCTTCAATCCAGAGTCTCAGCAGGTGCTCCATGTAGCTATGAAATCTTAGGCTGACACACTACTCCTGGCACACTGCTATGCTGGATCTAGAGATGGTTTGGTGTACGTCATTATATTAGGACATCATGCAGATGGATAATAGCTAATGAGACAACAAGGGTTTCCAGACAATCAAAACGATTACTGTGAGAGTTACAGCGATGATCTCATGTGTACCTTCATAAAACGGACAGAATTAAAATTGGCCTATTTTGTAGCTAACTTGTAGACAAAATGGTGGAAATTGCATGTGTTATTAATGCTACTTATATAACTGTTTCCTAGCAGAAGAGCCTTATAAATTAGTGATATTTTCTTTACTGCTAAAATGTAGTAATAGCTATTGAATTCCAAATACATGGCTGAAGTGAGACATTTTGCTCAGTAAGTAAAGCTGTAGTAATTAAATCACCAATGACAAATGTACATAATAGTTCTAAGATTCCAAATATATTGCTGAATCAGAATGTTTCATAAAATCAGTAAGAAAATGATAATAATTAAAATGCCACCAACAAAACCAAAGCCACTGGACTTTCTCTTCATGCATTTTCACTCATTTTATTTAACAAAACTTCATGTGTATCCTAAAATTAATTGATCCATTTGTTAACTAACTGAATATTCTAACCATGTGTTGGGTGTTCTGCTGGATGTCACATGAAATACAAAGATAAAAAAGACACAGTTCCTGGCATCAAGAGTATTAAAGTCTAGTACAATATTTGTGTGCCAACAAGGACACAAATAACAGTAAATGAAGATGGGGAAAGAAGAGATAATGTGATCTGAGTGTAGAATGAGTCAGTCTAAAGACTCCAAAGGGGTTCTATCAAGTCATGCAGAGGCTGCGAATTCTGCTGGCCAGATGACAGTGAAGGTGGTTTTCGTAACATTTCACTGCAAGACGTGTAATGTTTATAAAGCCATGAACCATGTGGTCCTGTTGAGGGCAATATTGCATGCAAGGGAACTCAGTGACCAACAGTCATTTCAGAACATCTCAAATATTTCACTTGTATTTCTCAAACACTATGCAGGGTACAAATAGCTCTCTGAAAATCTCCTCAAATTTCCCCTTTTCTCTTTCCCACAAGCTGCCTTCACACCCTACAGCTATTCTCACTCCTGGCTTCTTTTCTGAGCCATTTCCTCTGCCCCCGGTTTGGGCTGTTTTCATTTTTCTCTGCCCACTCTCTCCTGTTCTTTATCAAGATTGACTCTGTAAAGTCTCCTCTCTTCCTACCACCTTGCAGGCGTTGCTGTCTCTGTCCATTCTCGGACGACTCTCCATTGCTGATGCCCAAAGCATTACTTTCTTTTGACATTTCTTCTCCTCTCTTCTCAGAAGACAGAAGGGAAGAAGCAGCAAAGAGCCAGAATCTTCCCACGTAGGATGGAAAGACTCTTACATACGTAGTACAAAGGTACAAAATCTTTCCTAAAACCTACCATATCTGAGGTCCTGCACACTAGTCCTTTAACCTCTTGCCTATAGGATCACTCCGAGTGTTGTTGCCTATACATTTTCATATGTCCCTTGCTGCACATTTCACTCAGCTGTGATTCACTCAGGAAACAGCCTTCAACTGTAGAAATGTAGGTGAGGATCATACATATTTAGAGTATCATTCATGTGGAAGATGAAAGACAACAATCCCTTGTGTAAACTTCCTCTTTCTTTAACTCACGCTAGTATTTTCCAGTATTATAGGTCTCACATGGAAAAAGTGGATTCTTTCATATTAATATTCATGGACATGTGTCCATGTTGTGATACAATCAATGAAACATCATTAAGGAGATTATTTATCAAAATACATTATTTCCCAAAATTGATACAATAGGCAAACAGCTATGACTACTGGCATGTGTGTTATTGGAATGAATTTGTTAAAGTATTCAAGGATTATGAGCTGAGAGATAAATTTTTGAGTAGTTAGGGGGCTCTGCTACTGTGTTGGTAGACTGATTACTTATATATAATATATGCATATTACACACACACACACACAATTGCTTTAATAATGGCATTGGGTATAGAAAAAGAATTGCATAAATGTAAAAATCCCATCCAAGTCTTTTCCCACTAAATTCCTCTCCAAAGCTAAAAGTCTGAAAGCTGGTGGATGTGGGCTTTTCCTGTCATTCTTGCTGGAAATGCTAATGATCTGAGGACTCACACAAAATCCAGCACGCAATTGTCACTCAAATTTTTACTGAACGAAAAATGAAACCCCCAAAATCAGAGCACAGGATACAAGGTAGGAAGGAGCTGAGTGCATCCTGTTCATTTATACGCTGCATAACTGTCCCTGCATAATCACAGAGTGGCTGAAGATGATTCATCTGAAAGACCTATTTAAAGAAGGAAGTGAAAGTCAGGGGCTAAAAAATGACCCATAATCGGGTGCTGACAGTTGTGTGTTGAAAGGGTCTATGTAAAGCCAAACTTTCCAACCACAAAAAGGGACCTGTTTTGTTCAACATTTTGGAGTGAATAAATTAAGGGGAAAGTTGAACTAAGATGAAAGGTCTAGAAATAGTTTTAACCTTCATGCCTGACAAAGAGAAATAAAAGAAATCTACTGAGTAGATTAAACAACTCAAAGTCCAAATATGCATTTAATTTGAATTTCCATGAAAATTTGTAGAATTGGTAAGACGACTCCAAAGTTTATTTCTGATACAAGGTAGGCCATCTCATATGCCCCAAATTGAAATCATGTACAGAAGACTTCACAATGCAGGGGCAGAATGTCTAGATTGTCTGTTGTTGATGTTCCCTGCTGCTTCTTTATACGTTAATATATGCATTTATTCACTAATTCATTTCTTTATTCTTTTATTCAACAGATAGCTAGTACTTCATGCTGGGCGCTGTACTGGGTTTTGAGGATACAAAAACTGTGTTTCCCTCTGTTAAAGAATGTACAGTCTGATTTGTAAGACAAGAAAATAGGTGTTAACTGTACAGTGCTATGAATGCAGTGACAAAAAAAGTAAGTCCCAGGTTCAGCCAAATTCAGCCTAGGGGATCTAAGAAGACTTCCAGGAAGCATTAATGCATGAGCTGTGCTTTGAATAAAAATGGGTTTAACCAGACGAAGGAGAGGCACTAGAGCATGGCTACTAAATGCATAAATTCTATAGTCAGGCTGTCTGGGCTCACATCTTAGTTTTTCCAGAAACTATGTATGATTCCAGGCACACACCCCTCACTTTTCTCCATGAGTGCAGATAACAACAGTACCTACCACTTACCCATCCCAGGGTCGTACAGATGAATATATGAGTTGATATTTCGAAAGCACTCAGAACAGTGTCTGTCTCACTGAAGTGTTACATAAGTGTACAGTGAACAAAGGGGCTGGGACATGAGTGTCCTGGTAGCAGGCGGAGCTGGTGCAGTGGCCTGAAAGGGCATGCCTGCTGCATTCAGGAGAGAGTTAAGAATAGAATGCAGGGTCCATATTGAAAAGGGTTGAAAGATAAGGCTAGAGACGTATGAAAGCTCTGTTAAAAGAATGTAAGTATTGTCTTAGACACCATGAAGAACCATGGAAATGATAAGATTAGACTCATGTTTTAAACAGGTCACTCTGGTAATGCTGTGGAGGGTGGACTGCAGAGTGGGAGGCAACTCTGGAGTCTGGCAGGCAAAAACGTGCTTTCCCAAATTCCCTGATAACAAGAATCACCTGGGGTGCTTTTTAAACATACATATTTCCAGGCTCCTTTCTGGGAGATTATTACTCAGAAGATTGGGGGCAGGTACAGTAATTTATGTCTTTATCGAGCATAAAATCATATGCTTCCTGTCTTCAGATTATTTCTGTCTTCAGAGATATTTTGCAAATACTGAGTTAGGTGGTAATCACAGGCATCTAGGTGAGGATGAAGGAGGACCTCAGCAAAAGTAGTAGAAACAGTGTGGTTAGAAATAAGGGGGCAGATTTCAAAAGGAAGAAGCAACAGGACTTAGTGACCAATAATATGGAGCCAAGGATGACACTTAGATTTGTGCTTGCGTGACGGGGCAGATTGTGGAAGAATCTGGAAGAAAAGAAGTTCTGGCAGTGAGGTTAATGAGATCAGACTCAGACAGGTTGAATTTGAAGTGTCAGAGGGAACAAAGTCCGGTCAGAGGTTGCATATACAAGCCTGAGGTACAGGAAAGAGATTTGGGCTGGAGACATAAAATTGGAAATCATCAGCGTATAGGTAGTAACCGAAGCTTGGCAAACTCAAACATTTAATTGGTGGGTAGGGGAATATAATCCTATATTATTTGTTCATTTATGCATTCAGTCATTCATTCAACAAACCATTTAAAATGCCTATTTTATGCTAGGCACCATGCTACACATTTTTTCCATAAAGGAGACTGTGAAGAAATAGCTAAGAGGACCATAAGGAAAAGAGTTGTGTTATCAAAGCCAAGGGAGACAACTGTGTCAAACGATGCCAAGATGCCAAATGAGATGATGAGTGAAAAGGATATAAGGAAACATGTAAATTAAGGTAGTTTGTAGTTTTCATAGAAACATTAAAAAAGAAAAGTCAAACATATGTTACATGGGTGCCACTGTTTACAGCAATATTGAAGGAGTGAAAATATGCCACTACTTAGGGACAGATATACCACAAAGTCTAGGTTTTATAGCTTCCATGCAATAAACTCACAAAACTGTATTACAGGTAGTTAATTAGAGTTTAAGAATTGTTCCCAAATATGTCACATTTTTAGCCCTGAGAGGTTCATTCCTACAGATTTCAGCTACTCTAAATCTCTAGCTACTGAAAGGGAGAATGATTCTAAGATGCTTTCCAAAGACTTACGAAGTCTCTGCAGACCAGAGGCCAACTATGGCCACAAGCCTGCTCCCACCAACAGCCCTTGTGTTCTTCAGAGATTTAAAGGACTCAGACTGCCACCTGCTGGCTTTGAAGGTGGTGGGAGGGGGCCGTGGGCCAGGGAATGCAGAGCCCTTGAGAAGCTGGGAATGGGCCTCATTTTTCAGGAAGCAAGAAGATAAGACTTCAGTCCTCCCATTACAAAGAACTAAATTCTGCAAATAACCCAGATGACTAAGGAACTGCTTCTTCCTTAAAATCTCCAGAAAGAAATGCAGCCTGCAGACTGTAGTCTGGTGAGATCTGTACTAGACTACTTACTTGCTAAACTATAAGGTCCTTAATTTGTGTTGTCTTATGCCACTAAATGTGTGGTAATTTTTTTTTAACAGCAGAAATAGAAAATGAATGCATAAAGTTTTCATGGACAGAAAGTTGAACCTAACGGAGAAGGTGGCTATTTGAATGACCCGTATTTCCTAGCCAGAAATCACAAACAATCAAGAGCTGATTGTATTTTGCCTCCGTTTGCTTTCATTTTACTAACTTACGGCTCCCTCACCTTGTAACACGCTGCTCTGGACACTAAGGTACGGTGCCAGGGTCTGGTTGTGGGAGCCAAGCTCTTCTGATCTCCCAGCTGGGACCACATCCAGGTGACATTTTCCAACTATAGATACATCTTCTCATTAAACACCAGTCCCATCAAATTCACATCACTATTGTAAAGTATGGCTTTCATTTTTGTGTGCAGACTTTGAAAGGCAACAGATGCCAAGGGAAAATACTGTACACTTTTCCAGACACCTATTCTCTCTTCAGGTTTTCAAACCTGAAAACAGATTGCTGGGGTTTAAATACTGGCTCCACCCTACACCTTGTGAGTTGCTTAGCCTTTGGAGATGAGAGTGGTACACTGAAATCGAGGATTAAATGAGTCTGTCCACGTAAAACGCTTTCAACAATTCCTGGTATGTATAAACAGTGAGTGCTGGGTTGCTAATTATTATTAAGAGGATGATGATGTCTTTGCTGCCAATTGGAAAATTTCTACCTCAACAGTGGATTCATACGTCCTAACTTTGCATTTCCTAGCAGGAGAGACCTCCGTTTGCCTTTCTTGTGTGCTTGTCCTGCTAAGATGCAGATCACTTCATCTGGCTTTCTTCCCCTCGAAGTTCCTGTTTCTTCTGAAGTAGAAGCAGGAAGAGAAAATCACATAGTGACGTTCACTGAACACAGCAGACTTCTGTCCAACGATTTGCTTTTTTTTTTCCCCAGTTAAAAGGGTGTGTTGTCAGAACAGGGATTATTCTTTTCACTTTCCTTGTCTTTTCAGCTTTTTTCCAAATAGCCTTGATGTGCACACTGAGACTTTCCTCACCAGCACATGATAATAGGCCAAAAGATCCCCGAAATTCTGTTGTCTCTGAAAACAAAACAGAACTTTCTGACCAAACCTTTTACAGTTGTATAGTACACATCAGTTTTTTTGTATGTGATATTTATTTGAGAAAAGGCCTTCTCTGATATTAGGGACTTGATTTTACATAATTAAATCAGACATTAAAATGATGATTTGAGCCTACAGAAGAGAACAAGATACTATGTGATGGAAGTTATTTTTAATGAACTTATTTTCATGGCTCTCAGTACACAGAGGAGAAAACATATGGGTGATACTCCTAATTTAGTACCATGTTTGCTTCAGGCTCTATCTGTAGTTTTCTAGATGGGCAGCCAACTTTTTGGTCTTCATTTCTGAATGGAGTGCTGCAAGAGGTGCTCCCTGACATAACAGTCAACTGAAAATAACGCAGCAGAGTTAACATAGGCAGCTTTCTACACTGTGGTTACAAGATGACAGGGGCTTCCAAATTTGCACACTGTACATTGAAGTGAAAAGGGGTGCGGGACCTAAGAGCTCTGTGTGGGCAGCCTGACCTATTGGATATTTTGATTTGAAAATTTTGTTAGTTGCCATAGTAGTTGTCACAACCATGTGGTTTGTGTGGTCTCTGTGATACTGAGCACCTATTAGAAGCACCCAGCAAGCAGTGGTGTTTTACTTTTTCCCCCCTTGTGCATACTTATAGAGAACAACAACGTGTAGTCAGATTTTAAGTTGAACTAAAAACAAAAAGATGATCACTTGCATATCTTTGTGTAAAGCATGTTCATTTCCCAAATATTCTTTTCATTAGCTTTTTTAATTCAACAGAGAAGATATCAGGAAGTGATTTTTTTTTTTTTTTCCAAAACAAGGAGTCTCAGAAACCAAGGTTACAAAGCTTCATAAAAAGAACAGGAAACTCCTCTCTTGTTCTGAATGTGTTGTGTCAGCATGATGCTGCTCAAGTTCAGACTGAAACTGAAGCTGAATTGAAAGTGACTGTGTACGTCACGAATCCTTCTGCAAACGGTGCCCACCGTGGCCTCAGATTACCTTGTCTCTGGATGTTATTCTCAGAGCTAGGTTTTGCAGGTGGTTTTTGAAACTCTGACAGGCATTATTTGGCTAGACGAAATATTTATGTTGCAATTGTTATAAAAAAATTGAATGCTTAAGGCTAAATCGTCACAGCACTCCTCATCTTTGTCATAGAATTATTACATTTTTAGCTATTTGAATATTGATTCTAAAGTTAAAGTACATACAATAACGATAAAAACAGGAATGTTTTCTTTGGGTTATTTGATTTTTTAAATGTTTTTCTTCCAGTTTTATTGAGTTATAACTGACATACAGTGCTGTATAAGCTTAAGGTGTACTGCATGATGATTTGACTTACCTCATAAAAGGGTTATCGCAATAAGCTTAGTGAATATCCATCATCTCATACAGATACAAAATTGAAGAAATAGAAAGCAAATTTTTTTCCTTGTGATGACAACTCTTAGGATTCACTCTCTTAACAACTTTCATATGTAACGCACAGCAGTGTTAATTATATTTATCATGTTGTACATTTCATCCCTACTTATTTATCTTATAACTGGAAGTTTGTACATTTTGATTGCCTTTAATTCCTCCTTGCTTCACCCTCTGCCTTTGGTAACTACAAATTTGATCTCTTTTTCTATGAGTCTGTTTGCATGTTTCTGAAGTATAATTGACCTACAACACTATCTTTGTACGGTGACAGAGGGAAACTAGACTTATCGGTGTGATCATTTTGAAATGTATAGAAATATCAAATCACTATGTTGTGCACTGAGTTATGTTCTTATTTTTATCAAAAGAGGCTAGGGCTGGCTCTGATCTTGGTTGAGCTATATAGGACATGGGAAGTGAAGGATCTCCACTGGCTTGCAGACTTCATGAGAGAAGAATGTGGCACCAGTGGCTCTACTGGAATTGGCATGGCTATGCACGCTTGAACGGGGCAGTAGAGATTGACCCCTTCTTACTATTTTCAATGAAATTCCTTGAAAAATTTTGGGGTGAGCGATTGATAAATGTCGTTTCTCACATTTAATACACTAGATATATACACTGATTAATTAAAAACTAGGTAGCATGTTCCAACACTTCCGTACTGCTGTGGATTTCACTGCCTTTGAAGTTTATTGTCAGTAGATGTGTTCTAAGTGAGCTTTTATTTACTATTAAAGATACCTTGATCATAAGAATTCTGCCAATCAGAAAAAAATGCAAGGAAACTATACATTAGACAAACTACTGGGAATAAAACCATTTGCAGTTGAAAAGTCATCACTTTTATAGTCTGGCTCTTCTATGTACTTTCCTGCTGGAAGTATCAAGGATTATGGAAATGCTAATGTTTTATTAGAAAGGAAATAGTGCATAGTGAGATGAAGACCCAACTAATGTCTTCAAAATTTTATTAGCTATATTAAATAATGCAAAAAATTAAGAAAAATAAATTTTAAAATTAAGAAATTAAAATTAAAAAATTTTAATTAAGAAAAACATAAGCCAGTATTAGCTTCATAATAAACTGCTCTTTAAAAAATTTTTTTTAAGTTAAATTTAAAAATTTTGAATAGATAAGGTATTCTTGGGGTTCAAAAAAACATAAGAAGTTATCCAGTAAAAAGTGTCTTTTATATCCATGTCTTTCATTCTTTATTTAGGTTTGCCCTTAGGTCCAACCTTCTGGAGAATAGCTATTACTAATCCTGGAGTCTTCATCTAGAATTCCTTCATGCAAATGCAGGAAAATACAGAAACATTATTTTCCTCTTTTTTACCCAAATGATGATATATTATATACACTCTATTCTCTTTTCACTAAACAAACACTTTTCTCCTTTTCCTCAATTAACACTATTTTCACTGAATATATCTTGAATATCACTTGATATCAGTACAAGGAGAGTTTCTGCTTTCAGTTTTTAACAACGACTTATAATTCCATTATATGGACATACTACTACTTATTTAGCCAGTTACACATTGATGGACGTTTGTATATTTCCTTTTTTTTTTTTTTTTTTTTTTTGCAGTGAGTAATCTTAGACATGCAGCATTCCACACATCACTGGTGGGTATCTGGGTTTTCCTAGCCGTGGAATTGTTGGGGTGAATGGTATATACATTTGTAATCTGTATAGATATTAGCACACTGCCCAATTTATACTCCTAACTTCAATTTATGAGAAAATGTTTTTTCCCTCAGAGTCCTTCAACAGAGTGTGTTAGCTAACTTAGGATTTTTGCCAACTGAGAGGTAGAAAATGATATCCTGTGTGGTTTTAATTTACATTTCTTTTTTATGGGGGAGGCTCTTTATCTTGTCACTTACTTAAGAGTAAATTTCATTTCCTTTTTCTGTATTTAAAATGGGCAATGGTCTTATCAATTTATATATTGAGAGAATCTAGCTCTTTGTGATGAGTTTCGAATATTTCCCACAGTTTGTCTTTTTCTTTTAAACTTTGTTCATGATTTTCTTTCTGTGAATTAAAAAAAAATCCTTATTTGTCCAAATTCATCAATAAAATAATTTATGACTTGGGGGGTTTGAGTCATAAAAGTTTAGACTTTCCTAACCCAAATTTATAAAGAAATCATTCCAAGATTCCTCCTTACTGTTTTATAGTTGTACTTAAACAGTTTAAATCTTTGGCACCTTTGGAATTCATTCTGGCACATGAGGTAAGATACTACTTTACTTATCCTTAAGCCATTTGTTGACCAGTCTCTTTTTTCCCCCATTGACCTGAGGTGGCATTTTTTTTTTTATATACATTCAATTCCTTTATGTACCTGATATACTTCTTCTGGAATTTCTATTTTGCTAATGGACAAGTATGACACTCTTAGTTATTTAGGCTTTTAATGTCTTTTACGGCTGGTCCCCTTCCACGTTCATTTTTCTTACTAAATTTAGCATTGAGTGATACAGGTTAAAGCTGTCGGGCTTTCATCGAGATCATGTTAAATTAATTTAGGGAGAACTGACACATTTGTGATGCTCAGCCTTCCGACCCAATAACATTGTCTCTCTATTTGTAGAAATGCTACTTTGTGGCCTTCAGTATTATCTTATTTTTAACAGGTCTCACACTTTTCTTGACAGTATGTTTTTGTATTCTATCTTTTCTGCTGCTGTTATGTATACATTCTTTTCTTCCATTAAATCTTATAACTGGTTGTTTGAATAAATGAAAAACTTTTTCTCCTGGGTAATGATGTTGACTAATGACTCTAGAACAATGTTAAATGGTAGTGGTACTAGTGGCTACTAGCAAACACAATGAAGACATTTCCATTTCCATAGCCAACACAATGAAGACATTTCAGAAGCATTATGATGGCTATAGATTGAAATAGATACATTTTATTATGAAAAGACAGCTTCCTTCTAATTCTACTTCAGTGAATGTTTTCTTGGTTGTTTTGTTTGTTGTATCACAGAAGACTGATGAATTTTGTCTAATGCTTTTTCAGCATCTATGGAAAGATCCTGTAATTTTTTTTCTTTGGATTTGTTAGTATGATGAACTGCATTAATAGAGTTTCTAGTACTGGACCATTATGATCTCATTTGGTATTAATATTTTTTTATTTTTTAAAATGAGCTCCTGCATTCTTTTTTGCTAGTATATTATTTAGAATATTTGCATCATTATTAATAGTGACTAGTCTCTGGTTAGTGTGATCAAAGAATGTTATATGTATGGTTCTATTTTTTAGATTTCATTTAAGTTCTCTGTTGGTCATTTTTTGAAAAAAAAAGTGTATTCTGTATTTTCAGGTGCTGGTGTTTATGTCAATCATTTGTATTATATCAATTATGATATTTAGGCCACCTTATTCTTATTAATTTTTGCCTGTCTGATTAACCACGCACTTGGAGAGGTGAACTGGAGTCTCCCAAGACTATCATGTTTGTATTTACTGCTCTTAATATCTCCTGTAATTTCTGCTCAATGAATGTTTAAGTTATTTGTTGCACAGATATACTTCGTTGTAATACTGTCACTGGGAATTGAACATGTTATTAGCATCATTAAATTCTTTTCTTTGTCTTTTCTTTCTTTGTCTTATTTAAATCTGTTTGTCCTTATTTCCACCTTGTTTGCTATTAAGATTATGACTTCTACTTTATATTATTTATTTTTGCTTGGTAGACTTTTGACCTCTGTTTTATTTTAAAACTGTCTTAGTCGTTCCTTGTATTTGGTATGGAGTAGGGTTTTACTTTATGATTTAATTTGTAAAAATTTTCCTTTATATAGATGCATCAAGATGACATACATTTATTGACTTGACAGAAGTGTTGGGTCATAGTTTTGTTATTATTTTATATGATGTTTTTCTTTTTTTGATTTTTTTTTTTAACTTTAAAAAAAGTTTATTACCATAGGGTCTGTTTTCTTTGCTAATTGTCTTCACTGTGAAATTTTGCTAGGATATAAGTTTATGGTTTTATTTTAGTATTTTCATAATTATATCTTTATACAATGTCATTGGTCCTAATCGTCTTCAAATACAATCTATTACTTTCCTTTTATGAACAATGATAAAGGTAGTTTGTTTACTGTTCTTTCCTTACCTCTCATTCTCCAATTTTAGTCAATTATCTTTCTTAATGTTCTCTTTTGTAGAGTTACACATGCTTGTAAGTCAGTTTTAAATTATAGCATTTGACTCTTGGCCATTGAAGATGGAAGAGTTCACCATTCTACTCATATGCTTTCCCTTTTCTCTCTCATTTTTTTAAAAAAAAGTTGAGTTCTTATTTTATTGTCAGGCATATACAATTTACACTATGTTCTTTCACCATAAACTGCAGTTTCTGTTAGTCTTAATCTTACAGTTAAATACATTCAGTGATCACTGCCAGTCCTCTTGGTGCAGTTCCTCCAGTTGCATCTTGATTGACTAAAGTTTTCCTCTAGTAGTCTCCCTGAAAAGTGCCCATGGGAACAATATTCCATGAATTCTTGCACATTTAAAACACCTGTAATTTTTATTCTTGAGGGTCAGTTTGGCTGGATATAGAATTATTGAGTCACCCTTTTTTGGTAGAGTATTTTGCAGGCATTGCTCCATTGTTCTGGTACTGATAACTCTTATGAGTAAGTCTGATTCAAATATGATTTCCTTTTTTTATAAATAACTTGATATTTTTGTCTAGATGTCTGACCCTCTCATTTCAAGCATTCAATACTTTTATTACTGTAAGACTAGTTATTGACCATTATGGGTCAATCTTTTTTCGGTCATGAAACAGCATGGCTTTGCAATATAGAGATCGAATCTATATTTAGGGAAAATTGTCTTAAACTGTAATGTTCAATATTTGTTTTGTTAAACATTTTAACTTTTCTCTTTGGGTACTCTCTCCATGCAAACATTGGATCTCCTTTGTCAGTCTTCCACTTTTCCTTTTTTTCTCTACTACTCTTCAGTTCTTTAATTTCATTCATTTTGTTTGCTTTCTTACTTATTGTGTTTTTGCTATGTCTGTTCTTTTTGATCATTCCAATTTTACATTAATTTCTAATATGATTTAAAAATTCTTCTTCTTTCCTGACTGGAGCAGCATGAGTGGGGCTGGTGGGGAAAAGGTCAGCATGTAGTGGCACCAGGGAGCAGAGTGGTAGAAGATGAGTTTGAAGAATCAGGCAGCTGCCAGATGGTATAAGCCTTAGGCTATGGCAAGGAATTTAGACTTTATTCCAAGTGTGATGGGAAACGACTGGAGGGTTTTAAGTACAAGAGTGACATGATCTGATGTGTGTGTTAATAGAATCACTCTGACTTCCGTGTAGAGAATAGCTTGTAGGTGAGAGGTGAGAACAGAAGAAAGGAGACCTCCTGGCTACTAGAATAATCCCAGTGGCCTGGCCAGGGTAGTAGTGGTAGCACTAGTGAGATGTGGTCAGATAGCAATTTCCCTTTTCTTTCTCACATCATGTAGCTGTTGCAGCAAATTAACCTATGCATATTTAAACATGACTTTGTATTTATAAGAAGCTCTTTAGTTGCAATGTATGTGGCCTCTTTAGGTAGCATTCAAATATTTATTGATGACTGACTTAGTGCCAGCACAGTTCCGGGAACTAATAATGCAGTGTTGAAAAAACAGATGTAATCCTGGGCCTCAAGGAACCTATATTTCTGCAGGTGAATATAATAATAAAACTATAGAAATAACTAATATTAAGGGAGCAAGTACACGTTCCAGGTAATGTTCAGAGCTTTTCCCATGTAATATCTTATTATTTTTCAACAGCCCTGTGAGATTGGTATTATTATTACAGATAAGGGTTTATCTTACAGGTGAAGATACTAAGTGGTTAAGGATCTCACCTAAGTCCTCACAGCCAGTAAAGCCAGTTTTAGCCTAGATTAAATCAGTGAGCAAATAGGTAATGAACATGAAGAAACATGGTAGAGAAAAAGTGATACACAGGGAAAGCCTCTCTGAAGAGGTGTGTTTGAACAGAGACCTGGTGCACGTGCAAGAACCTTATGCACAAGAGCCAGAAGAAGGGCATTCCTAGGCAGAATGAATAACAAGCATGAAGGTTTGAGACCAGAAAGAGCTTGATATGTGAGGAACAGAAAGGAAGACTGGATGGCTCGAACATGGGCAGGAGAAAAGAAAATGTACAAGACTGGAGATCCAGCTGTGGGTGTAAAGGTGCAGTGGAATGGGAGACACTAGTCAGGAGGTTATTTCCAGAGTCCGTGTGGGGGATGATGGCTTAGATTAGATAGTGACAGTGGAGGTGGACAGAAATAGATGGATCTGAGGTATATTCTGGAGGTTGAATTAATAGTACCTGCTAATTAGCTTGATAAGGGAATATAGAAAAGAAAGACTCAAAGACAATTCTTAGTGTAAATGTGTAAGAATACCTGAGCACGAACCAATTGTATGAATTGAGTCAAAATAATTCAGCCTTAAATGTTTAAATTAGTATGGTAGGAAAGTAGATGGGGTCAGGTGGAGGTTAATGAAGGAGCTAACATTTATTAATTAAATGGGGGATAGACACTTCATATACGGAATCTCTTTTTTGTGCATAATATTCATTCATTCATTCAACAAATATTTGAGGGCCAGGGAATGTCTTAGGTATTGAAGATACAGCAATTGGGGGGAAAACTCCCCAAACCTCAGATTATCTGCTCTCATGAAGTTTACAAACTGGTGGGAATTTACATTCTCTATTACCTGTATTACCTAGGTATTATTTTTCCCTCATTTTTTAGATGAGGAGCCACAACTTGTAGTGCATAAGTGCTTCATCCAATGTCATAGGGTCTAGATTTGACTGTGATCTTTATGATTCGAATGTTCATGTTTATTCCTTTACTGCATGTTGAAAATGCAGTATCCAGATACAGACCTCAATAACTACTCATATACATCAATGCAGATAATCTAGGAAGTTGCAGTTTTCCTATTAGAGTGTGTTTGTAATTTTTCTTTGTTCATTCCTGTTCAAATTGATGTTTAAATTCGGCATTTGCATTACAGGATGCATTACAGGATGCTGATAACAACCTCTTAATTAGGATTGAAGAAGTAATGGTCCTCTCAGAATCCGGGTGGTCAAGGGTCACCCTGGAAAACACATCTCCCAACCTCCAAAGTGCCTGAGTTTACGTAAAACAGAGAGATCCCCCTCATCTGCTCCACCCGCAGGCCCGTCAGGTTTCCTGCCTCTCACTTCATCCCAAAGCTGTATGTTTGAATATTCAGAAGCAAGGTTGGAGGTAGAAGTCAATTATCGTGGGGCGGGTTATCATAACTGAACTGTTCACTTCCTGGTGGAGGCAAAAAACAGTGTAAGTAAAAACAGATTTCCAAAATGTTTGAGTTACTATTCTGAGTTCGAATACAGAGTACATTTATAATGAATTATCTTAAATGTTAATGGCCCCAAATAGTGTATAGAGGACTAACACAGAGGGAGTCTCCATGCAGATAAACATCATTAGTGTGTAAGTAGGAACACTTCTTCAGCTTCTATTTCCCTCCGGGCTTTCTAACAGCTCTGTGCATTCTCTTCTGCCTAATGTGAAGGCCTATGTGCTTTTCTTTTTGACTTCCCTAGTGAGCCTCCCCTGTTAAGTGCTGCATTTTGACTTGCCATGACTGAAAAAAACAGAAGTGCTTGTTCTTTGCTGACGTGAACCCCTACCTGCCATCTGCACATGCTCATTCTGGCAGCTCCTCGTGATACTTCAACTCCCAGGAAATCCTTAGAGGAATGAAAAGGACAGGGCCACCCCCACAGCAGAGTGTGTTCCCAGCTGAGTCACATCAGTGGGTTGGAGGCTGACATGTACATTGACAGGCCCGCTTCATACCCCAGCACTCCTGCGAATCAGCACCCAGCTGCTTGGAAGCCTGGCACGCCCCCACACTGGGGTGCAAGTTTGCCTCCTCAACTTGCTCTTCTACTTGGAGTGGAAGCCTTTCCCTATCCAACCAACCTTTCTGGATTAAGTGGGGTATGTGGAAGGGGTGGGAGAGAATCCCCTTGACCACCTGGATTCTGAGAGGAGCATTACAGGAACCTGGCCCTGTGGTCTGCTAACTGCTACCACCCACACCAGTCTAAACGGCCACACTCTGAGTGGCCTGGCCCCAGAGCAGCTGTCTGGACTGCCTGTGTGGTCATACCAGCCCTCAAAAAGAGACGGCCTGCCAAACCCTGGGAAACCTGAAGTTTAGGTCAACTTTATGTTTTCCCATTAGGCGCTGGGAAGAAAGAAGCTGTAGAGTGACGTGTGCATGACAGCCAGTGTAACTCTGCTTCAAACATTTTCTGTTTTTGCCAGGTTGGTTTTCTGACCACCTGTTTCTTATGAAGATTTTTTTTTTTGTATTAAATCGTAGTTTTACCCTTACAACAAAATAGGGCATAAATAATAAGTCAATAAAAGAAACTCTCAATTCCAGAACTCTACAAATCACCCTGTTTACTTAACTAAATCACATTAATATCCCTTGACTTTCACATGTCTTACACATATAGGATGCTTTATAATAATCAAGTCTCTGTTTTCAAATTAGACACGGGCAATTATAGGATGAGGGGTTTGGGTGTGGTCTTTTGGTGTTACGGAGACCTGTGTGTTTAATTCCTCCCGTCTCTTACCCTGTGTTTTTGGACAAGTTATTGAATTTCTCTAAGCCTCTATTTCCTAATCTGAAGAATGGAGATAATTATTATATAGCACTTGTCACACTGGATTGTTGAGAGGCTTGAGATCATGCAAATAAAATGCTTACTTTAGCATAATGTCAGCCACATAAAAGGCTGTATCAGAAGTGATGTTAATGAAGCTGATAATCCCACCCGTGATGGGTGAGTTTTTGTGTCCACTTGACTGGGCTAACAGATGCCTAGACAACTGGCAAAACATTATTACTAGGTGTGTCTGTGAGTGTATTTTCAGAAGAGATTAGCATTTGAGTTGGTAGACTGGGTAAAGAAGACTGTCTTCATTAATGTGAGTGAGTATCATCCAATCTGTTGATGCCTGAATAGAACAAAAAGGTGAAGGAAGGGAGAATGTACCTGAGCTGGGACATCCATCTTCTCTTGCCCTCCAACATCTGCACTCCTGGTTCTAGGGCCTTTGACCTTAGACCAAAGTGCACTACAGGTTATTCTGGGTCTCCAGCTTGCAAGTGGCAGACTGTGGGGCTTCTCAGCCTCCCTAACTGGCTGAGCCAATTCATATGACTGTATACACATCTCCTATTGGTTCTGCTTCTCTGGAGAACACTAATATACCACACTATGCTAAGCTTTCCCCCTCTTATACAGATTCATAACTACTGAGAGAGCACAGACTTTCAGTGATTGAGAATACGATGTTTTGGTCATTAGACAAATTAAAAAAACAAACAACTGGATCAATATAAAGTCCTTCATAGATGCATTTATAATGCAGCAAATAGATACTTGGCAAGGGTTTGATTAGTGTGCAATATTAGTGAAATACTCATAGGTATGAAAATTACTTCTTTTGTCAGGATCAACTTAAGTTTAATACCAGGGTGTGTGTGTGTGTGTGTGTGTGTGTGTGTGTCTGCTTTACTCATATTGTGAATTTTCTTCTTGCAGCCAATTTGGACAAATGACCCTAAAGAAGAGATATGTTGCATGTAAGGATGTAATTTTCAGCCATGAGTAGAAAAGGGTAAGGGTATCACCTGATTGCAGTTTTTAGGATGTTTTTAATGTCAACAAGGAGTTCCTTCTCAATGAGCACTGTCGGAATTCAAGAGGAATTTATGGAATAATAATTTCTGCACTGATCAGGGGAAAGTCTACTTAGTGCTTAAAAACTTAAGACCATGGTAACTTATTGTATCTTGTGATATCAAATTGACTACTCATTTAATTTATGTGTCTATTTTATTGAAGTATAGTTGATGTACAATATTATATAAGTTTCAGGTGTAAGACATGGTGATTCACAATTTTTAAAGGTTATACTCCATTAAAGTTATAAAATATTGGCTACATTCCCTGTGCTATACGATATACCCTTGCAGCTTATTTTATATATAGAAGTGTGTATATCTTCATCCCATACTTCTCTTTTGTCCCTCCCACTAGTTTGTTCTCTGTATTTGTGAGCCTGCTTCTTTTTTTGTTACATTCATTGGTTTGTTTTATTTTTAGATTCCACACATAAGTGATATCATACAATATTTGTCTTTCTCTGACTAATTTCACTTAGCATAATACCCTCCAAGTCCATCCATGTTGTTGCAAATGGCAAATTTTCATTCTTTTTTTATGGCTGAGTAGTATTTCACTGTATGCACATCTTCTTTATCCATTCATCTGTTGATGGACAGTTAGGTTGCTTCCATATCTTGGCAATTGTAAATTATGCTGCTATGAACATGGGGGTGCATGTATCTTTCCAAATTACTGTTTTCACTTTTTTTCAGATACATACCCAGGAGTGGTACTGCTGTATTATATGATAGTTCTATTTTTAGGTTTTTGAGATACCTTCATATTGTTTTCCATAGTGGCGTACCAATCTGCATTTCTTCAAATTGACTACTTACTAAACTTTTTACTAGAAAAAAAATCTAGTCTTTTTTGGTCCTTCTGTAGACAGTATGTTTTTGAACTTTCATGAACATTCAGAATTAGAAACTCAGCCAAAAGGTTCAAAAACTTACACCTGAAAGAAGGAGTAAGCTTCTCTGGAAAATGAATGAAATTAAGGTCATCTAGCATCAACTCTGGTACCACAATTTGCAAGAGATTATAAAATTATTTTTCCTTTGGTTGAAATTCATCTCTTACTAATGGTACAACACCAGATTGATATCTTTGCTCTCTAAGAAACCCTACCTTAATTCCTAGTGCTCCATTGGTATCAATCCGTCTTGATTTTGACATGTTGCCCACCAGTTTGACATACGCACAAATCTGAGTGAAAGTACTCAAAGTACACTGAAAGATATTTAAATTGCCTAACATCCACCAGTGGGTATTTCAGAATGTCTCCTAACTTTTAATTACTCAAGTATTACTGATAAATCAGTCAGGATAAATCATCTGCCACTTTTCACATTATCACTTACAAATTGAGAATTGATGTTTTATGTTAATATATTCCTGATGAACTTTGCCAGTCACTTTTCCCTCTAACAAGTCAAAAATATCTTTTCAATTAAATGACTACTTATAGATGGGAACTACCGACCCACAGACCCCAGAGCTAGTGCTTTATCTCTGTCACTGATATTCGGAGGCCCCAGTCAAAGAAAATTAAACTTGTCACGGTGTTTGTTGAGAAGGATATACCAATGACACTGCTGGCCCAGCCTACCCACAAGTACTAGTCACTAGTGAGAGTTTCCAGGTTTGGGAAATATTAGCCATTAGGTGATGGGGCAAGGTGCCCTTCAAATGTGAGGGCAGTATTGAGGGTACAAAAATGATCCAGAGAAAATTATATTTTATGACTTTCCTTGCTGCCATCCATTGACTGAAATTTTATACAGATGGCATCAGATTAGACTATACCTTAAGATAGCCTGAAAGGGAGGGTATAAATCACATATATGAATGGATGGGATTACTCTATTCTCCATACTCTCATAGCCTTTTAAAAAAATTTGTAGGGACCTATGGGATAATATAAAGTGTGCCAACCTACATATAATAGGGGTCCCAGAAGGAGAAAAAAGAGAAAAGGGGATTGAAAAGGTATTTGAAGAAATCACGACTGAAAACTTTCTAAACCTAAAGAAGGAAACAGATATCCAAGTAAAGGAGGCAAAGAGGGTCCCAAACAAGAAGAACCCAAACAGACATACACCAAGACATACTACAATTAAGATGGCCAAAGTTAAAGATAAAGAAAGGATTCTAAAGGCAGCAAGAGAAAAACAGAGTTTGTTACAAGGGAACCCCCATAAGGCATTCAGCTGATTTTTCTACACAAACAATGCTGGCCAGAAGGGAGTGGCAAGAAATATTCAAAGTCCTGAATGAGAAAAAGCTGTAACTTAGTATACTCTATCTGGCAAGATTATCCTTTAGAGTAGAAGGAGAGATAAACAATTTCACAGGTAAGCAAAAACTAAAAGAATTAAGCAATTTACTAAACCTATCCTAAAATTAGGGATTTTACCATCATCAACAGACACATAGAACACTTCATTTTCTAAAAGCAATTACTGATATCAGAGTATGTTTCTGGGAATTCATTTTCAGCTTGACTCTTGCTATACCATTTTTGTTACTAATCCATTAACTTATATTTATGATCCTGGCACAGAGGCACTGAAATGTCCTCAAACATACACCCCCTTATATACACAGCCCCCAAATCACAAGTTCACGTATTTACTGACCTGGCACCCTTCAATTTAGGGTCCAGAATTTCTTTGATAAATACTGCATTATTCTCAGACTACACCAAGTGTACTAAAACAAGAATAGTGATTCTTATAATTAAGACAGACTTCACAAACAAGTGTATTTAAAATAAAAAATTTCAGATATCCCTCAGTCAATCATAAATACACAAATATACCAGGACATACCATTTTGCAAGCAGTGACTTCAATTCAATCTTCTGGTTTAGTTACTAAGTACGACACAAACAGAAGTAGCATTTTCAAGAGCTACCACTTTTCAGGTGTCAGGTCCTCCCTGCACACATACCATGTAATTTTCACAACAGGACTGTGAAGTTGGGGTTATTATTCTGATTCTAAAGGTGGAGTCAGAGATCCAAGAAGGTACAAAGCTGAATTTGAACTGAGTCCATTTCACTTTAAGCCTGTGCTTTGTGGTTTCAGAACTGTGGTTCTAAAACAGCAGAGGCAGTCATGCGCTATTTATTGGGATATTTGCATTTTAGCCAAGTTTGTTATAAACTAAATTTTTTTAAGGAAACACTACTTTCCCAATGATTTATAATACAAAATTTGAGGCTGTTTACCAGTATACAAGTTTTATGAGGACTGGGATCATGTGTTTTTTTTTGTTTTGTTTTGTTTTGTTTTATTGCAGACACAGTGCTTGGTAGGTAGGAAGTATTCAATAAATATTTATTAAATGAATTAACCATGGAAAAAAGTTTCTTGTATATATAATACAAACATAGTTAAGAATTAAAAAAAATAGTGTGCATTTTAGGTTTAAGAGATAAATGAACACTACTCAAATATATTCAAAGTGGTAGTAAGATTCTTTGCTATGCTTTAAATAATAAAGTATTTCTGATAATCAAATACAATGTTAGGAGGAATTTGGATATTATGAATACCTGCTTTATGATTTTCTCCAGTTACAAAGTTGTCAAGCCTTAGAAATGGAGCAATTTCAATAAATTTTCATCAGCCCCAATTTATTTGAACACATATAACTTCAAACACAGAATAAATTTCTTTACTCTTTGCTACCACTGAAACTTGCTGAATTATCTTCTACTCTGATAACATTTTACCACCTCATTTAATCTCCCTAAGTAATCAGTGACTTACACTCTGAATTCCATCTCTTTTTATGTTGTGTTTAAGATGTCCTGTAAGCATCTTAAATTCAGGGACACTATAGTGTTCATCATTGTATTTTTGAGGTTTAACATAGATTTTGCCTATTATAAAGACTCAGGAGATTCTTGTGGGAATGAAAGAAGGAAGGGTGTGAGAGATGGAGCGGGAGAAGGAGAGAAGGGAGAGAGAGAAGGAAGGGGAGGAAGAGGAGAAAGAGGGAAGAAAGATAGTAATTTTGTTCTTGGATTAGAAGAGATAAAGCCAAGGATCAACAATGCTGAATCCTTGTTTAGAAACAGAACTTTACTGCAACATCTGCCAGGATGCTTGCACGTTAAATAACTACCCAGGATCCAACAAAGAGTGTCCATTAAGAACTGCCACTATTGACTAAGACTTGTGTCCTTACTGATACTTCAAATCAGAATTTTTATTGAGCCTAGGAAAATGCTAATCATTGTTGGACATTTCACTACAACCCATAAATTGCAGGATTAGTAAAATCATTCAGATGGATGTTGCCACAAGAATACATTTATTTTTTTAAATTTTTTATGAATTTTTTTTTGTTTTCATATTCTTTTTCATTATAGGTTACTTCAATATTCAAGATATTGAATGTAGTTCCCTGTGCTATACAGAAAAAAACTTGTTCAATTATTTTATATATAGTAGTTTGTATCTCCAAATCTCAAACTCCCAATTTATCCCTTCCCACCCCATTTCCCCAACGGTAACTATGTTTGTTTTCTATGCCTGTAAGTCTGTTTCTGTTTTGTAAAAAGTTCATTTGTGTCTTCTTCTTCTCCTTCTTCTCCCTCTCCTCCTCCTCCTTTTTTTCCCCTTGATTCCACATACGAGTGAAATCATACAGTATTTTCCTTTCTCTTTCTAGCTTATTCACTTAGAATGATATCTCCAGGTCCATCCACGTTGCTGCAAATGGCATTACTTTACTATTTTTTATGGCTGAGTAGTATTCCATTGTATAAATATACCACAACTTCTTTATCCAGTCATCTGTTGATGGACATTTAGGTTGTTTCCATGTCTTGGCTATTGTAAATAGTGCTGCTATGAACACTGAGGTGCATGCATCTTTTAGAATTAGAGTTCCCTCTGGATATCTGCTGAGGGGTAGGGTTGCTGGATCATATGGTAAGTTGGTTTTTCACCTATTAATTAGTAGCCCTATCCTCCAGATTCTCCAGGTTCTAGAGGATGTAGTGAATTTTTGATCAGTTCTGTTATACTAATTTTGACTCAGTATCATACTCATACTGTGTGCAATTTAGCAATACTTTTCTCACGTGCACCTTATGTACTCTTAGCTTTCCAAACCTCCACTTCTGTGTTGCTAATATCGCTATTATTAGCAAATAGGAGATTTTTAAGAAAAAAAGACAAGGAATAAAAGCAGAACACAGGTTCTATGACAACCAGTTGAATGCTTCCCACTTTTAAAAGTCTTTCTACTCCTCAATCAAGCAGCAAGTTTATTGAAAACCGAAGGATGAACTGTATACAACTCTGAAAAAAGAATAATCTTCAGGACTATACTTGTGTACCAGCCAAATACTTATTGTCTGTGTCACTCAGAATGGGAGAAGTATGATACCTTTCAGAACAGCTTATTAAAACACTTAACACTGTTTCACTTTTTATCAAAGATAAAATAAATTGAATAGGGAATTCCTGAAGAGTTCTTCTCAAGATTAGATTATGCAAATGTCTAGTATTCTTATTTTCACTCTCAAGATGAAAATGAACAAACAAGAAATTACTGAAGAGTCTCTTCCTTGAAAAATATAAGGAGTATGTAAATACTGTATCATTTTTATTTAAGAGTCATCCATTATGTTGAATATGGATGTGGGACGGGGACATTGCAAATTTCATAAAAGTGTCTGATACCCCTGTTGAGTATGATCATGTTTTTGAACATTTCTGTCCAGGGTGCTATAAGTTTTCCTAATGGAGTGGAAAGCAGCCGTATCTCCTGCTTCTCTCCATGCTTAGTCAACTAGTTGAACCTATTATTGACCAATTACCAAGCACAGATGCATATCTTTTCTGAATCTTTAATTCATTCTAATCTGGGGTCATCTGGAATTCCTAAACTAACCACACAGTGTGATGTGCTGAGAAAACTATGGTGTTTAGAATCAAACGATTGCAGTTTACAGCTCTTTCATTAATAAATCTCTTCAGAAAATTACTTAACTCCACAAAGGCTCAGGTTTCTCATCTATAAAATAGACCCATGTTAGTCACAGAGCTGACTAGAGGATTAAAATGAAATAATGTACCTGAAAATACATAATCTAATTCTTGCCATATACTGGTAATTCAGCAAATGGTTCAGTCTTCCAGATTAGATGGAGAGACTTAAATCATTAGAAATTGCTTATATCCTTGTTCTGGCTTTTGGAGGGTCACTGCATCCAGTGACCCTGTACTTTATAACATAGTTAAAGCAGTTATTCCCTAGTGAGGTTGATTATTAAAATCTCTCGGAAATGGGCCTGGGCCAAAAGCTCATATTCTGATATAAGATGGGCCCCAAACTTGGATTCTGACCCAGAAGGTTGTAATGGGAGCCCCCAAATCCATATTTTTATAATGCTGTAGATTTTGATGTCAAGCAAGGCTGGGAATCACTGAACTAAGAGGTGATATCAAAGGCCATGATGACAAGAGGGCACTGTGAACTTTCAAAGAGCTCATGCCTCTCGCACAAATTCTCGGGACTCAGTGAAACAGAAGCACATATGATTTTGTTATTTTGATGGCTAATTTTATGTGTCAGCTTCGCTGGGACATGGGGTTCTCAGATATCCTGTTAAACATTCTTCTAGGTATGTCTGTGAGGGTGTTTCTGGATGGGGTTAACATTTGAGGCAGCAGACTGAGCAGCACAAGACCATGCTCCTCCATGTGGGTGGGTGGGCATTGTCCAGCCCCTGGAGACCTGAGTAGAACAAGAGGCAGGGGAAGGGAGAACTCTCTCTTTCTCTTCAAGCTGAGACATTGGTTTTTCTCCTATACTTGGACTGGAACTTATACCATCAGATCATCTGTTTTGCAGGTCTTCAGACCTGAGTGGGGTTGTGGAAAAGATGGCCAATATCCACAGAAGTGAAGGGTGCTGAGACTTATTCAGAAGCTGAAGCTTGCAAGCGTGGAGTTGGGAAATCTGATGGGAGCCGGGAAGATGAGGTCCCTGCCACAACAAATAAAGAAGCTCCTAGTGGCCTGACATGACTTCATTTTGCAGGTAGTGGAGATCCATGTGGAAGGGAATGAAGCCAGGAAAAACTCCCAAAACATGGGAGCATGGCAGAGGAAGAACCAGCAGTGACAGTGAGCATCTCATAATTTGCCATCTAAAGAGATGATGGAGGTCTCCACTGTCACTGCCCTGGTGCTGCAGGGAATTGAGGGTGGGGTGCAGAGGAGACCCCTACCCACTTAGACTTGCTCATCAGTAAGAGACTACTTCACTTAATGGCTCCCGTTCCAGTGAGTCTCTGGAGTCCTGCTGAGGTCAAACACAGTTGTCCCCACTCATTTTCAACAACCCTCTTTCCTGCTGGCCTTGGAAGAGCATCATATCCCAAAATGTGCTCAGTGGAGTTGATGTTCGTAGGTGTCAGGTACAAAGAGGCTCTGCCATCAGCCAAGTCTGGGGAACAGAGGGTCAACAAAGATAAACAAATGTCTTTCAGTGGGTTTTCTCAGATCTTTTAATAAATCAGTGCACACTGAGAATCTGCAAGAAGCAGGTATAGTTGGAAGCCCTTCCTGAAAATTTCTGACCACATTGCCTGTGTGAGTCAGGATTCGCTTGGTTTTTAAGTGACAAAGATCCAGCTTCAACAGGCATAAGCCCTATGAAGCGGGCTCAGAGGCTCACAGAACCGAGAGGCTTAGGCATGGCTGAATCAGGAGGCCGCAGACGATGTCACCAGCGTCTGCCTATTTCCACCTCTTGGCTCAGCTTCCCTCTGGGTTCGCTTTGTTCTCGTGAAGTCTTTCTCTCTTGGATGGTCCCCGGCAGCTCCAGGCTTACATTGTCCTTATAATTACAGATTCTACTTGGGAAAAATCTCCACTAGAGAAGAGCACTTATTTAAGTGAATTGGTTTTGAATATAGAAGTATTTAAACCATTAGCAATTAATTTATAATGATGAGTCATGAAATGTAATTTCTGAAGACCTTGTTTTTATATAAAAATCTTGATGACAACCTGTGGTACTGGTGCATGCTGGTTTAAGATATGAAACTGCCTAATGGAAGATGTCCCGCAGAAGGGTTGATGTGTTGGAGAACTCAGTTTGCTTCCCAATTCCCTGACATTTCCACACCCCAGATTAGTGCTTACTAATTTACACAGTGCTTTCTAACTGCTTCCAAAGTCATTAAGAACTGCTTCAGCTTAAGGAAGTAGGTTATCAACACACTAAGGGGATCATACGATTTTATAAACTACATACGACATACAGAATTTAACGTGAAACCTTCAAAAAAAATCTTAAGCTTGATATACTCTTATATTACTCTATTATCTCCAACCATGAATCTATTTAATTGTACTCTCTTAAAAAACTACAGAAGACATACCCATTTGAAAAGTTTTATTAGTTGTCAACTTTACTGTAAATCTAGGACTAGACTCCAGATATCATCGACTGGAGAATCACAGGATTCTTCATTAGTGCCCCAAATTGGCTCTAAATCATCAACACCACATCACAACACTGGCAGGAACTGCTGAGGAGTCAATATGAAAGAGGCTTCTCTTTAATTGGTCAACTAGTAATCATTTTAATTTTGAAATGCATAATGGTAATGACTCTATTTTTATACATGGGATATTTTGAGGGATTTTGATTTTTCTAACCTAAGGAAATTATTCCATCAAGTTAGAAATTGATTTTCCTAGAGAAGATCATTTCTCTTAGTACATATTAACTGTGTCTTTATGGCTGGCTAGGGAGAGAACTATACTGAAGGCAAAATCATGTGTAATTTTTATAACTGGAATCACAAACACTGATCAATCCACTCCATGACAGTACTTGATATTCACTGATAAATCAGCATCTGGAGAAATTCCAAGATTCTTCAGCAGTCTCTGAATCATTAAAAGAGATCTTACTATGCCTAACAGCAAGCTAACAACTGAATATTACTTATCATATTGCTTGAAAACTAGTTATCCACATAGTATACACGTGTGTACCTTCTTTGAATTGTTTGATCAAACAAATCACTCTGCAAGATAATAGAATTTCCAACAGAACTCGTTGTCTCAGAACTTTTGAAGAAAATGCTTAATAATTCTTCCACATCAAAAGAGTTTTTAGATAACACTTAACATTAATTGACAAGTGTTCTATTCAGATAGTCTTATTTGATCCTCAAAATGACATTACAAAAGGGGCAGCATTTTTAAATCTGAATTTTACAGAGGAGGAAACTGAGGAGTGGGGAGGTTGGTTAAGTGCCTAATGTTATGCACTTCTCAATGGCAGAATGGGCTAGGCAATCCAACTCCAGAATGAGTGAGCGACCGCTGTTAATATAATGGTTGATCATTTTACCAATGAGCAGATTACTTGACAACATGACCCAAGGTGCAACCACAGTGGGAATGCTGAGATTTATCTCCCACTGGAGGAGAGCCCCAAATTAAGCCAGCACCCACACACGCAGTAAGACCTGCCTGATGGTTCAGCTCATTTTGGTTACTGCATGGCTTTTCTTTTCTTGACTTCGGTTAAAAAGGCTTTAACAAAGCTCCCATAAATAAGAGACCAAGTAAATAAAAATCTCATATTTGTACTGTTACACTAATAAGCTTAATAACAATAATCCACAAACATCTGCAATCATAAAATAAAAACTTCATTACCATTTCAATGCAGTCACTACAAATCCTCAGGTTAGCCAGTACACCAGCTGTGTCCTGGGGCTTCACAACACAAAACAGCAATTCATTCCAAATTACCACTCTCTGTTAGTGACTCTTGCTCTCTGGCTTCCATCCCAAACACTCCTGCTGTTCAGGTCTATTGTTTCTTCTCTCTAGAAGCCTTTTATTTCCTGGGAAAGCTTGAAGAATGGTTCCCATGAAAAACTAGGCTGATCTAACTTCTGATTTTCCACTATACGTCCTTCCAATGTTCTGGGCACACTTAGCCTTCCTGTCCCTCTATCCGGTAGCATCTAATATACATTTCTAGAATGTGTATAGAGTGTTTCACCCAAAGAATGAAACTGAAGGAGTTAACAAAGCTTATGCTCTTGTATGGCTTTGTAAAATGAACTAGTCCAAGATTCACATAACAAGCTTTAGTCTCTCTATAGGGCTGTGGAGTTGAGAAAACTCTCTCTCTCTGTAATTCATGCCACAGGCCTTTCAGTCATCAAATTCCATATAAAATTACAGAGGACTTCCCTCTGAGAGTTTATGGCCTCAGAACAGCAGGTTAAAAACCAGATTGGTGGAAAATGAAGGACCATCTTTGAACCACATGTAACCCATATACCAGCTTATATAAATTTTATACTGCTTAAAAGATCATACTTAACAGGCAGTTTATTTTTATGCTGCAGAATACTTATCTATTCTCTTTTATCTGGAGATTAAACTTTTTTCCCCCACGCAATCCTGAATACAACAGAAGAGAGGGAATGAGAGGATATTTGATCTTTACCCTACTGATGATATGTAAGATTTCAGGAAAACATTGTCTTTTGGATTAACTCTTCCAGTGCATGAACATAACCAAGAAATTTTTTTCTTCTAGGATATAGAAGTCTGAGTCAATTAACTCTTGAAAATAGGGGTCATTTAAATATTTTCTCTATTTATAATTTCTAATCAGAAGCTAGAAAACATTGGGAGGAGTACTTTTTTACATAATCTTTTTTTTTTGTTTTTTGGTCATAATCTGGTATCTTGTACAGATGATCTCACACTGCTTTCTTAGGGACCCGGGGAGACAGTCAGAAAGCCTCTTCAGAGCTGCATCTGGGAGCCTTTCACGGGACCCGTGAGCGGGCCTCGGATGCCATCTTCTCCGTGGAGTATGGCAGCTGACTGAAAATGAGATCAGCCTTAATGGCATGTACCACAGATACCTTAACTCTTTGATGATGTGCCTGTTAGGCTTTATCGATAAAGGAGGGCTGCTCTGCTGTTAACACAGAGTGAAACTCTGCTGAGAAGAAACGTGGCAGCCATTCATAACACGGCACGTCCTTTCCCAAGCAGCCTGTCATACAAATGAAACATTGTTCGTGCGTGGCAAGTTCACAAAGGCAGGTGGTAAGAGGGTAGAAGAGTCTGTCTGCAGGGTTCTGTTGTACGTTATAGGGATAGCTACTGGAGAAAAACTGAGAATAAAAACATGGCAATGGGCTCATTTTCATAGATTGAGCTCATTAATCTTCTCAAGGGCTGCTTTTAAATCTTGACAAGAAATTTGCCACAAAGAAGTGGAGGCACTGTGATACAAAGACTGTAGTAAATGAGATGCCCCGAAAAGTTGATGGGTTTTAAACACAAAACTAAGGATAAGCTAGCCTGTTTCTTATTACTTCTGTGTAACCTTCTCTTTGGTAGTGAGCAAACGGTACTTGACTTAAGATGGAAAAATAAAATGACATCTGTTTATAGGGTTCACTGGCAGATTCACACATTGTGGGCTGTTTTGACAATTGGTTTCTAAAAATAGATTTAGGACAAATGTAGGCATTCTTTGGCATGGTGAGAGTCATCACAGAATGCCTGCATGATCTACTCCTGGCACCTGAGTGCCTATTTTTAGGAGGCCTCAAGGAGTGAGTTGTAATCACTTTGGAGATGTCTGCAAGGCTCCTAGTAATTCTTAGATGATTTCCATTATGAACGTGAATGCTCAGAAACAAGATTCAACTTGAAGAACTGAAAATATTTATTCTAAAAGCACTACTCTGAACCTTGATTCACCATTCCAAGATATTGTATTATAACACGCCATCGCAAAGTTACTAGACTCACATAGATGGTATGTATAGACTCGGTTCAGAGTACATCTTTCTTCAAAGAGACTAGGAAAGTTTACTGACTGAACACCAGGAGTCAGGTAGCCGTGATAAGGTACCAGTACCAGTGTCAGCATATGATAAGAGAGGTCAGATTCTGGGAGACAGAACAACTTTGAACAGGGATTCAGTCACAGTATTTGATGGCTCCAACTTGGTACAGGATATGACATTCAGTACCTTGTGTAGACACAGAACAGAAATAGTGAGTAGCTGGGCAGCTTTTTCTGCAGTAGCTAGAATACTGAATTAAAAGCTGATAGCCCATTAAAGGAGACTGAATCCTCAATCAAACCTTTCAAATATTGTACACACAATGTGGAGTATTTTTGTTTAGAAAATATCTGTATATTTGAGATACATTAAATATCACCATGCATATGGCAATCATCTAGGAATATAATACATAGTAAACCAACCAAGTAGAATCTGTATTAATTAGAGGACAGGATATTGTTAAACACAAGACAATAGAATTTTTTTGAAGAAAATGTTGATTAAAGTAAGCAAACGATGTTGATGTTTTAAATAAGATAAGATTAGATTCAAACTTCTTATGTTCATGGTAGCCTCTAACAAGTCTTTCTGTGGTCTGATGCTTGCTCCATCTTTACTCTCCTCCCTTCACATGCTGTCTTGACTTACATCCTTGATATGGTGATAACGACCCTTTGAACACTTTTCATTCTGCCTTCTTGATCAATAGATTTCTTTAGTGCGATCTCATTTTCTAAAGGCCAGGTAAGTTGTCCTGTCATTAAAACGCCTTTGATTTTCAGATTAGAATAAATTTCACATTTATTCTAATCTGAAAATCTTTCTCAACTTCTTAGGAACTCAAGAGTAGACTAAATCGGCAGTAAATGAAGAAAGAAAAATGTGTGGATATTAAGCTCTGCTAAAGACAATCTGGAAGTTAAGGGTGAAGGCAGAACTGGAAATGGGGGCAGAGGAAGGGGACAATTAAAACCACTCTGATTAAATTCAGCATATTGAAATATTTCAACAGAATGAGAATGATCATTCACACCCTCAGGGAAAATTGCCATTCCATTCTGGATAGAATTCCTATTTTTGAGAACTGCAAATTTGCTAAAGTAGTAGATTCGTCCAAAATTAGCTTGTAAAATGCTTGCAATAAGCAACATCTCCAAATTATGGTCAAACGGCATTTTGTACAGATATTTCATGATAGAACATCTTACATAGGTTAAAGTATAATTACGAAAATTTCTTCTATTTCTTCAGAGTTTTACTACCACATTTTGCAAATTTAATATCATATACTGAGGTATATGAGCCAAAAACAATATATTTCTATGCCTGGCAAGGGTATTCAGCTTCTATACTTGAGAACCAAGGGAGGCTGTCCTTAAAAATGTGTGAGATTTTTCACCCAGTGAAACATTGCTAATGCCACAGTTGGTCACCAGCCTCATAACTTATCTCAGCAAGTCAAATGAGAACTATTTATTAAATGCTGGTAGTGCGCAAAACCCTGCACGGTAATGGTTGAATGACACGCTGTTGGTTTAACAGAAAAGAAAAGGAAAAAAAGTCCTAGCACAGTGGGTGACACATAGCAAGAGCTCAGTAACAACTAGTTTCTTTCCTGACTTTTCATGAGGGAGGAAGGCTGGGATAAACAGAAGTGGGAAAAAGTTATGCAGCATTCAAGAGAAGGCCCTGTGGTTTGAGGTGTCCTCAGGGTCAAGGAAGGAGTAACACTGATCTGCCCCCTCTTTTGGTCCACTGATGAATCAAGGTGCAGGTTTACAACATGGCCAGTTTGGCTTAGCGGTGTGGTGAAAGCAAAGTTTGACTTCTCTCTCGGGAACTGAGTCCTCAGCCCTTTCCTCTCTAGTCTTATATTCTAACAGAATATAACAACAATACAAATGAGTTGTGATTTTAGAAACCATATTTAAATTTAACTATTTGACAGAAAAATCAGTGTGGTCCTCTCCTTCTTAACAATTATACCTAAGTGGCTCAGTATGCTTTCATTTGGTAGAATCTGTTGGAAAATCATTTGGGTTGCTTTGACATTTACATACTTCAAAGTAAATTCCCCAGAGGGTTATAAACCATAGGGATTTTGAAACCTACATAACTCCCTGATCTTTTAAATAGCCCCAAGGGGCTCTAGACCCTCTTGAAGTCAGATTCCAACCTAAATAATCTGAAAAGTTCTCACTCTTGCCTTGAAGAAGATCCAAAAGCAGTGAGTCAGTTCCTCTGGTCCCTGTTGGGACTGAGTCTACTGGGGGACGATTCTTTATAGACAGCAATGGAATTAGTCCCCAACAATAAAACTCTGGTTTGTTTTTCCTCCATAGATATGATGGATTTGAATAGCGTGATGGCTCATGAAGAGACAGTCTCTTTCCTTTCTCCTTGAACTGAGTTGATTCTGATGAATTTTGGTAACAGAATGTAGTAGAAGTGATGTTGTGTAACGACACTTCTTGGAAACCTGTGAGAAGCCCAAGCAGCACGGACAGACCATGTGGAGGGGAACTCAGGTGCTCAGTCAACAGCCCCCAGCCGAGCTTCCAGCAACGTGCGAGTGAGCCACCCTGGATGCTAGTCCAGGCTGGCCGCCGGAGCAGTGCAGCCCCAGCTGACGGCACACGCAGCAGAGGAGCTGCCGAGCTGAGCCCAGTTAACTCACAGAGTCTTCAGGGATAAAATGGTGACTGCAGTTGTTCTAAACGCTACATTTTGAAGTGGTTTGTTATGTATCAAAACCCATACAGACATTAACACTCTTTCTAAAGTTTGCTTTGAGTCCAATAGCACTTATTTGTAAGATAAATGCCAGTGGCTTGCTGGGGGATATCTATGTTTTTGAAATATTTTTTTTCTTAAAAATGTAATTGTTTAGAGAAGATAAAAATCAAAGTTGGGGCCATGATGAAAAAAGCACCACGCATACTTAAATTGCTGGAAAAGGGATGAAGCCGAATGTTGCGAAGACAATGACTGGTGTTGGGAAGAGCTGCCTGTGTCGGGGAGGGCTGCGTCAGTAGCATCTCATCTGTGTAACATGCTGGAACCCCCAAAAGGGGAGCTCTTGGACTTCAAGATTCTGCCCAGATTTTTTTGAGTTCCCAAATAGGTCTTCATTCTTTTATTATTTTCATATTGGATTAGAAGCTCTTTTACATAAATATAGTTGTTGGCATCTGTTGGTTTTTTTGAATCATGAAATTTAGCAGGAAATTAAAAGCATGAAGACTTGTACGGCATAATGCTGAGTTGTGCAAGTTTGAAATAAACGTTTATCTAATTCTGCCACAAAAAGCTGTTTTTCAGAAGCATAAGGCCTGACAAACTTGTATTACTCACATTCACATTTGTGAATGCCACCTCACGCTCCTCCCAAGATGGTTCTGTTGCTCACCAGTTTGATGGGCCAGTAGAAAACTGCATTTGCCAAGAGCCTGGGTCAGGTGCCAGCTGCTTTTGGGCTCTTTGATTGCCATGCCCCTTCTGGAGACGACAGGTTGCCAAGGAAGTAGCAGGCGTCAGAACTGAGTCAAGGTCAGGAGACAATAGACATGGTATCAACCCTAGTGGAAATTTGCAGAGTTCACTGTGGGATGCAGGCATTAGGTACATGGCCAAGAACTGGACCAGAACCATTCAGGCTGGTGTTGAATTTTAGGACTCTATGTCTACACTATGACAAAGCAATTAAATTCTGAGAGAAGGAACAGCCTAGAAAGTTTGTGAGGCTATTTCTGTGCCTACTTAGAAGTGAAAGGCCATATCTCAACTAAGGATGCTGGCCTTTGGTGCAGGGCATTGAGCCAAGAGTACTGGCGCTGACGTACTAGGGGCATAAAGCGCAGGCAATAAAGGGAGGTGTGAGGTGTCAGGCCGAAGCAAGCAGGCAGAGAGCAAGAATGCAACCAGTTATGAGGGGATGACAACAGAGAGACATGAGTGTTCAGGACTGGGAAGCAGAGCTTGCAAAGATTCCTGGATGCAAACTGGTGCAAATGGTGGGAGATTTTTAAAATGTTAACCTTCAGTCAAACCACGTGGGAAAGTAGGGAGCAACAATAAGCACTAGAAAGATCACTGGATTAAGAATCAAAAGGCCCGTAATATAAATCTAGTTTAGAAACTAACTGAGTGACCTTTAGCAAGTCATTTTATACCAAGAAATCAATGGCAAATGGAAGCCCTGGTACCATCAAGTAGCTGTACGGTATGATCCTACTATGATATGCTCTGTGCTCCACGGGCGGACGAGCTTCTGAGATGAACAGACCACAGACTTGCATTCAGATTCTAATCAGAGTCCCGCCTTAGCTGTCATTGGAATTTTCCTATATCTAAAACCCTATTTAGCTATGACTCTATATGCTTATTTCATTTTAGTCCTGACCTTAGGGGTCAGAGTTTATATTCATGGTTGAGCTGACTGTCAACCTTCAGTCAATAGGAAATTGTTAGGAAACCAGCAATCTGTCATTACTGACATTAGAAATGTGGGAGCAACTCTTATTCTCACCCTGGACCAAGATTCTTAAGCGTGAGGAAAAACCTGGACAGGTTCCTTGAAGCATCCTTTAGGAACCAACATGAGGACGGGCTGCCATGTGTGTGGGCCAGAGGTGTGGGGTCTACCAAGACTGGGGGATCAGAGTGTGTGGACCTCAACTTTGTCTCTCGACACTCAGACTGAAGGGGCCTGCTGGAGGGCGAAGGACTGCTGGTATTTTGCTAAAAGGCACAAACACCTGTAGGACAGGATCTGACATGTCAGAGTTCTTTAGTAGTTGCCTGAGACAGACAGGGAACCCAGAGGGCAACTGCTTCATACAGACTAAGAAATACATTGGCCTCTGTAAGTTAAAGCGTAAGTCCTGACCGTTATTTGTTTTCTGAGAGGTGAAAGGTATTCTGCTTTTCCCTCCCAAATTCTACATAAGAGTGCTCTGGGATGGGTATTGTAATGAAATAGTGGAGTCCCAGTTTCCTCTTCTCATTCATGGAGACGATGGAAAAATAGACCCTGGACACAGACTGAATTCTCATTTTATAGTTAACAAGTATACCATCGGTTTTAACCACATATACTTCTAACTAAATTACTCAGGATCATCCTAATCGTCACCACCATGATTTCAATTCCAATTAAAGGCGCCCGCTCTATCCCAGGCACTGTGCCAAGTACCAGCAGAGTCTAACTCACTGAATGCTCCCGAGAATGCAATGGAGTTGGTATTACAGTCCCTATTCCATATATGAGGATTCTTTCAGCCGACGGGTAAATACAAAATATTTAACAAGTCCCACAAGGCCAGTGACAAATCCGAAGTGGTGCATAGATATCCTGGTGCTAACAGGTTGAAAATTAGCCTTCCTCTTCCCCCCTACTCTTTTCCTGGTTAAGATAAAATTCTTTCTTTGAGTCTCAGTTTAAATATTACTTCTTCAAAAGGTGCCCATCCCCTAAGGGCCTGACCAGTGCTCTCTCTGCTGTGTCCTCATAACAATGTCCCTTTCAGTGAAGCCCACGATATCTCTAGTAGCTCATTTAGAGTCTGTCATCCCCACCAGAGCGCTGCTCTTCTAGTCAAGTTCCTCATCCTACCTCTCTTGGTAAAAGGGATGAACAGATGTATTCTTGAGGGAGGGGTCTATCAGTCATCATCAAGATTAGTTAAATTTTGTATTTTCCTTATGACTATAATCACTCACACATACGTATAGATAGACAGATGGATATAGATAAGTATTTTTTCAATTATGTTTGCACCAAATAGTGGCCTTTGAATTGTCATGGATTAATCAGAGTAGAACAGAGGTGATCCCAACATGTAAACCCTAATATTTGTGCCAAGCAAAGATCAAACAGTTTCACAGTTGTGCCACCTAAACAAAGATTTATAGGTGTTCCTATAGAGGACATATGTGGGAAATAGCACACTTTGTTATAGAACTGAAGCACACGTAAGTCACTGTTGGTTTCAACAAAACGGCTTTTAAGACACTCAATGATGCTACTTAGAGTTTTACTGGTGCTTGCATTTTCTTTGTAATTTTGATAAGTTTTTATAACTGCATGAACTAGACTCAGAATATATTCATATCTAGTTTTATATTTATATACTTTTATGTAACATTGTAACACAACTAATTTATATCAACACTAGGTGTCTGGGAGGATTTGTTTTTGCCCATAAAAAGAAGACCTTTACGTTCCCCAAGTTTGAGAAACACTGGTTGAGACAGTAATTTCCATGAAATCAGATGCTTCTCTTGTTCACAACTGTATTTCTGTCTGTAGTAGTCTGCCCACTGCTCAAAACATAGTATGTTCTTAATAAATACCTGGTGAATAAAGAGCAGGCTAAACCTTTCATCTTACTGATGGGTACTTTCTTTTCCTCGTCTGTCCTCCTGTGTGAGCTCCATCCTCTGCACTTCACAATGAATGAGCACTGGTTATCTGGCTTCTTTTCTCTTCCTGCTAACTTAATGCCATGCCCTGTGCTGTGTCCATTTCTGATGGCACCCTTGGTAAACCTCAGATTCAGTCAGTCTTTCTGGGCCAGTCCTGCAGAACCCCTAATAAAAAAGGGGCATTTTACTTTATAAAATGAGTCATCACCAGTCTGCTTTTCATATCAAACATTTTTAGAGCATTTTGGAATATGATCTGGTTTTCCAAAAGCTTCCAGAATCTCAGGAGCACACTTTTGCATGAGCATACTTAGAACATTATGTCTGATGAAAGCAGTATCTAGTAACACAGGAGACTTCTTTGACACTAAGTCACTGAAACCCCAAAGTAAGAGATAAAACTAAATAGGCTTACTGTCTTTCAAATGTATTAATAGTGAGATACATCTCAAAAGAATTTTATCAGGAAACAAAATAGTAGGAGAGATGTAATAAAAATGTATTTTTAAATAAAAAAAAGTTTCCTCTCCACTAAATTGCTAAAATAATCTGCACAGAAGTAATCAGGTATCCTGTGTCTCTTTAGAGATAAAAGAACTTAGAGACACAAATTCAATGGATTTGGATTAAATATTGGATGTACCACTTATTTCTAGACACTGAGTTTCTTTGAGTCTCTCATTTAATTTTCACAGGGTTGTTGTGAGATAACATACATGTGGAAGTTTTTTTTTTTTCTATTGGAAAAGACTATATTTATTATAAATGTTTTGAAAACAATTGGTGGAAATCAGTTGATTAGCTAGCTGGTAACCAGACCTGCTATTAATTGGTTGCTTTAAAAGTAACCATTTGAATAGCTTTCCTACCACCTTCAAATGAACTTTATAATTAATTATACCCAGTCTGAATATCACAGAGGGGGCCAGAAGGTGAAGTGCACTATGGTGCCCATTTCACTGGGCTTTATCATTTTGTTGTAGTATTGCATGTGCAGTTGTCTACTTGTCTATTTGGCATGCATTAAAATGGCTTTGGAGTTAATATCACTGTATGATATTATCTAGATTATGAACATATTAAAAATACAGATTAAAGTATCAATGAAATAATGCAATAGGACACAATATCACGTATAAGGAATTTTTTTTCTAAAATGCATTATTTCTTGTTCTCTATGAATGAGGTGACAGATGGGAGATGATACGGGTCATCTGGTGGTGGGAGGCTGCCATTTTGACAAACACCTGTTCTGGGGTGTTATTCTTCCTCCTTCTCTTCATAGTAGAGGAAAAGTCAGTTCAAAGGAATATTTCAGAAGAAAAAAATAACTACAAAAGAAATTCAGAATGGAATTCATCATTGTATTTTTATGTGGCTCTTCCTGGACCACCTGAATCACAGCTGCAGGGCAAGGAGACCAACAGGATCTTCTGACAACGGAGAGTCAAAAGCGTTGTGTTCTGGAGCCCTCTGCCACTTACCACCAGAGATTTTAGGCAATCACTGAATTTTTCTGTATCTTGTTCTTAACTGTGCTTCAAGGGTTCACTGAGAAAATGTTTATGGATTTTGTAAAATAATGTACAAAGCCATCAAAGTTAAAGAATTTTACTGAAGCAGGGTTCCCCAGAATGAGTCCTATGATGACAAGGTGTATTATGAAAATCAAAGAGAACTAGAATTGACCATTTCTCAAACTTACTAGCCTAGGGAATTTTTTTCACCTATTAAAATTCAGTGTAAGTGTGTTCAATGGAGAACACATACCAAAATCACCTGAGAGGGCATGGAAGGGCTTGTCTGGACCCTTTCTACATCTCTTAAGGCAACATAGCTAGTGCAGAGGTTACAAGGCTCTCTTAATTTCTGGTATGTGCCCTAATGATGAACACTGGCTCCAAGCGGAGGATTTTTCAGAACTTTGTGTAAGAAAGAATTACCTGGGAGCTTGTTAAATACTCAGTTGCCCAGATTCCACCCTCGAAGCTTCAGATTAAGTAGATCTGAGGTGGAGGTCCAGGAATCTGTGTTTTCACAGGGCACTCCCAGTGATGCGTAAGTTTGTGGACCAAATATTGAAAAACACGGATCTATAGTTCTCATCTTTCATTGCATGACAGATTCATCCAGGGAGCATTTACAGTCTACTGATACTTCGGGACCAGCCACAGAGAGTCTGATGTGACTGGTCCAGTATAATGCCTGAGCATCACCAGTTGAATGTACTGTTTAGTCAGGGCTGAGAACCAACCACTGACCCAAGGAGCCCAAACCTGCGGGATGATACAAGGTTACCCAGGCATGCTTGATCAAACAATACATTGGTAGGCTTGGCTCCTAGAGAGTCTAAGTTAGAAGGTCTAGGTGAGGTCCAGGAATCCATGTTTTTATCAGCCAGTGAGTCGATTCTCACCATTAGGTACATTTGGGATAAAAGATATTAGATACCATGGATAAGTTTATTCGATGATTAATTATCATGGTATAAAGTGGAACAGAGGTTTCTGGGGGTGGTGAGACCTGGGTGAAGGCAGATTTAATAAGAAAGAAGGGAAGACCAGAGCACTGACAGGGAGGGCAAGCTTGTGCCTTAGATGAGCCCTGGATGGGGATAGTGCTTCAGTGGCTGGAGAGTATTAAGAACAAAAAAGCAAGACAAAACAAGTCCCACTTAGATTTTTCTAGTTTGAAATTTTTGCACAGCTTAGGTCCTCAATAATTTTAAGGGAAGTGTTTTGAATAATGTTGAGTTTATAATCAGTTTTAAAAAGTATATGATCTTTGAATTTTGAAACAAAATTAAAATGACAACATTTTAAAATATTGAAATGTTGTGTGTAGTGCCTTTCTGCTGAGAATCCATGGTTTTCTTGAGGTTTTAAATGATTAACATTTATGTACATGGGTGTAATATAGAAGTCTGTGGCTCTCTTTGCTACTTTTCAAGGTAGTGGGAATTAAAATTTATTTCTGTGTATGTGCACATCTTATTGATTCTTGATCCCTTTGTCAGGTTTTACTGTAGTCTGAAAAATTTCAGGTTTTTCAATGTATGTCACTATAAATCAGGTCCAATAATCAGAGTGCCATGTGCCTCTGAACGTAGAGTCCCAAAACCTTAATGGAAATGCCCACAGACAATCTCCATCTTAGTATACTTATAGTCAAATGTCTAATTTTCCTTAACATTTTACAAGATTGAGGCTAAACACATTTGTTTAAGGATACTTTCAGTACTGAGCATTCTCAGAGGAATTAAGAGAGTTACATTTATCTGATATGGGATTGTTATGGTGAATTCTCAGAGTTTGCCAAGTTACAAAATGGGTGAAAAAGAATGAAATGGTTAAATCAGCAATTAGGTTATGAAGACGTTTCCCTTGTTCTCTTATAGCTTCCAGTGACTCCACTGCCCTGGCCATTTAAACCTGCTGTCTAAGACAGCACCTCCAATTTAAGCAGACCTTCCCTGGCTTCTCCGCCCTTGCTCTTCACCCCGAGACCGCCAACCCCAACTTCCCCCTCACCTTCCTTTGGCTCCTAGGTTTAGTCTCTGATCAACAAGTGGCTAGAAATCATACACAGCGTTGGCAAGCAAAATTCTGTGCCAGTTCCATCAGGAAATGTGCCTAATAAACAGAGCTGATGGTTAAGTAAATATTGGAAGTTTTAATAAATGCCACGTGTTTAATGTCCAGTATTTACTGAGCATCAGGGAGAAGGGACCACAGAACTGAGTGTTTTCAGTGGCAGAAGGATTCCATCACAGAAGCTGTGCTTGTTCCCGATGGGTTTTAGTCTTTGGAACTCAGACACTGGCTTCCTCTTGGCCATTCTTGAGCCCTCGTCCCTTCCCCCTCTTCTAATTCTGCCGGCCCCTCTCCCCTAGAAAAAGAATGTTATCCAATCCCCTCAAAAGGGTTTGAATCAGAATGGGTGAATCTGTGACTCCCTGAAGTCAGGCTCATTAGAAGAGGATCACCTCACAGATGGCCTCTGCAGGAGCCCTGAGTGCTATTTTCATAAGTTATTTAGACCTAGTTCTATTTATATCAGTTATGTGGTCTGTGCAGTGTTTGGAAAACACTGGTGGAACCTGCCAGGCCCACCATTATTAGAAATATGAAGGACTGGAAAAATTAGGCTATTTTTTAAAATTGTTTTTTCGTTTCTAAGGATTCCCCATGTGAATATTTTCCAATTTGGGGGTGGAGGAAAGGGAAAAATGTAGAAAGAAATTTTCCTGCCATATTTTTACCCGATCTTTGAGTCACTAATCATAATGCAGATCAGGTAGCAGTAATACCACTCCCCTCCCCTCCGAATTTCCAGGGTAAATGCCCTCAGTGTGTGTGCATTTTGTCTAAGGACAGCAATGTTAGCTTAGGTCTGTGGTTTCATGGCAAAAAGTTGTTTCTAGAAGATACCAGATTTAGCTTTTATATTGGTTGATAGGAAATATGCTTAGAGATTCTGTTACTTCTGATAAAACAGCTGGCTATAGCTGTAGACTAATTTATATAGATATGACAAATTCAATTGAGAAACTGCCAAGTATAATAGGTCAAGCCTTGTTGAAATATAAGGCAAGAAGACACTGCAGGAATAATTCTCTGTTTGCTAGGTGACTCTGCTCAAGTCACTTTTTAGAGGACACACTGGTTTTCTCTCATTACTGATCTTCCATTGCTGTCAATAAATATCAATTACTCAATTACAGTCCACAAATTCCTTTTCAACCTTTTATTCTACTTCCTAACTCCTCTGTCTTTATTCAATGGTGTTACATCAATTATTTAAAGGCATATACCCCTGAAGACGGAGAGGAGGCTTAGAGATTCTCCACTCTAATGTCTGCACCTTAAAGAAGGGAAAACCAGGGCTAAGAATGTTGGTGACTTGGCTAAGAATGTTGGTGACTTGTCCAACGTCCCAGAGTTAGTTTGTGGAAGGAGCAGGACTCCCCTGCTCCCCCTAAATGGACCTTTGTCTCCCACAGAAAAGCCGTCTCCACACTGAGATGCTGCCACAGTTCAACTCTGCATCCTCCAGCACTGTGTTCACTCTGTGTGTCCCCTGCCAGGGATGCAGACACCAGAAAAAGCATCAAAGGTGGATTCAAGAGGAGGGAGGAAGATATGGAACAAGGTGATTCCTGTTTACCCAACTGTAAGAAGGGCTACCTTTTCTTATCGGTCTTAAAGAAAGAACAAAGGTTTCTTTCAGTAGGAGTTATTTATGGAACTCTAAAGGTTTTGTCAGTAAGAAGAGGGTTTCAGAATTGAGTCTCCCTCACCTCCTCCCTTGAATTCTAAATCTGGATTTTATGCTATGTGTTAGTTCATAAGGCTTCAGAAAGATGCGAAATGCAGGCCACTGAAGCAAAGGCACTAAGAGAACTTTAGATCACACATATGGGATACACAGCTCGCTTGAGGGAATTTCCGCTAGAATATAAGGTCCTTAGGAGCAGGGACTTTGTTCACTGCTATATCCTCTGGGCTTAGGTTACCGCCCTGGTCCGTAGTAGATGTTAATAAGTACTCATTGAGTGAATGAATGAAAGAAATGGCCCAGGTGTAAGGATCCTCATATATACATCCCCAAACAAACCCCAAACACACACAGGCTTCTCCCCCACCTCATTCGCCCTCCTCTTTCCCTCAACTACACAGGCAATAATATGATAAGATGACAGTGATGACTAAGAGCATGCATTCTTTGGTCACTGAGATGCCTGCAATTCCTCTGCAGTCATGCTTCTCTGCTTACATTTTAATTAAGAAATTATGATTCCTCTCCAGTGGAACTGCACTGACGGCCGACGAGGCCCGGCCTTTCACCGGTGAGGTCTTTCCTTCTACCCTCCTGTGCTCAGACTGAGTCACTGCTGCTCTCCCCCTTCAGATGGTTGTTCCATGGCTTTTATCAGAAGCTTATTTTCACTTCTGTGTCCAATAGAAAAATGGAGATGTGACTAGATTTCCATTTTAGTTCTGGTTAAGGAACGAGTTAATGTTCTGGGGAGGTAAGCTCTAAGTAGGAAGTGCAGATAGCTGCTGGAGCAATTCCAAAGGCAGCCACCAGAAAACACATCTGCTTCTGCTGATATTTAACAACACTCTAGCAAAATAAGAAAGAAACTTTACTTTCATTACTATCATATCAGCATTTGCTCTATTAATTGTGCATGTTTAGAGCAATGCGAAGATACTTCTCTACTGTGAATCAGAAATAATTTCAAACCTACAGGGACACAGACATTACAGGAATTGCCAGAAGCCAAGAGAGGACATAAACACTCCCGAGTAGTGAGCGAATGAGCTCAGCGATGGGGTCTAGTCCCGGGGCGAGCAGGCTAGCCTAGAGGACTTTCACAGTATCACCTCTGCCTCCTGTTTACCAGTCTTCTTGAAAATGCAGCACTGGTACCCACAAGGACGTTATAGCACAAGTCCTCCACCCGCTCTGGTAGGAGTCAGAAAAGCCAACTGCAGGGTGCTGTTGGCACCAAGGCTCATGGCAACATGTTTTCAGATGCATAAGAAGTTGGGAGTCCTTTTCTAGATCAGTAGAAATAGAAATAGAAGGTGAGCCAAATATATAATTTAAAATTTCTTAATAGCCACATTGAAAAAGTGAAAAGAAATAAGTGAAATTATTTTAATATGTTTTATTTAATCCATGATATGCAAAATATTCCTAACATAAACATTATTAATGAGATATTTTGCATCCCTATTTTCATACTAAGTCACTGAAATCTGGTGTGCATTTTACACATACAGCACCATTCCTTTTGGACTAGCTGCATTTCAAGTGCTTAGTAGCACATGTAGACCATGGCTGCCGCATGGGGAGTGCAGTGCTGGGTGGTCAAAGTCCTTTGACATTTATATGGAATTATGGTCTCTGTTATTCCACTTGAAGTGCACAGCAAGTGAAGAAGCCAAGTTTAGAGATAGTTTAGAGATAGTAAGTGAATTTCCCCAAATCCTGGTAGGGACCTTTTCCCTTCGGTCACACTGCCTCCCAGTTACCCATGTCAGAGAGAATTGCCACATTACCTAGGGCCTCTCTGGCACAATAGGGGCTCTAGAGGATAAGTGATGTTGCTACTACTGACAGGTAAAGATCACCTTGACATCTGGTCAGTGGTTGGAAACTGTAACAAAGGGTAGGTATTAATGGTCAGGAACCCATGATAATGAACAGTCCCAGTTAGGAAAGGTGGAATGTGGGTTCCGTAAGAGAAGATAACCTGCTAGTGTTTGGGATACATAAGCCTGTGGGCAAAGAAATAGCAGTGAACACAATTTCACTTACTCATAGAACATATCAGCCACAAAATGACAGGCATTTATTTGTGTTGGATACCCAAATGGTCCAGAGCTTACTGATGCTGATCAGTAAACACAGTAACTGTACATAAACTTGGTATATTTCATCACATAGGCATGAGCTAGATTCCACAGGAGCACCACGGAGAAAGTCCTTTGCTTAGAAAAGAGGAGGAGATACTTGACGTGAATCTTAAAGAAGACAGACAGATTTGACTAAGTGAACGTGGTGGGAGAAGGTTTTTTTCAGGCAGAGAGAACAAGTAATAATGAGCCTAACAGTCATTTGGTGCTTACGTGTTCCAGGCACTGTTCTAAGCTCTTTACAGATATAATCTAATTTTTTATCAGAGAAACCCTGTTAAACATTTAATTCTAAGAGCAGTAGGAAGCAACTGGGCAATTCCGAAAATGATCTACTTTACATTTAAAAAAAAGATTGCTCTGGTTGCTGTGCAGAGACTAGACTGAAAGAATGGAAACAAGGAAGCAGGTCATTGTGAGTTTTAATGGTTGAGGCAAGAGGTGAGTTTTGGATAAGGAGTTTCCAGAAGAATGTCTAGATTTGCTTTTGGGGGCAGGAAAATCTGAAGTCAATAGAGCTACACTGCATAGCTTACTAAGAAGGGGGAAGAACAGTGGTGGGTAAAATTCAATGTTGGCTGACCAGGTTACATTAATAAGTTAGGGGAAGAATCACTTACATTCTTCTCCTAAGATTTTGAGCTATCACCTGTGTCCTAGAAAAGGAGCCAAAAGAGAATACATTGTTCTTTGATGTTCCCTAAAGCCTGTATGAGGAAAAGAATGAAAAAAAACAAAAAACACTTGTATTTTGTTTCACATGGCCACAATAAATCTGCGGCAGAAATAAAGTGCGTAGTTTGGGTTGCTGAAGTGTTGCGTCTTTCAGTCATTCATTAGCCTACGGCAGTCTTAGTTCTGTCATCATCCCTGTGCTGGGTTTCTGCAAACAGATGCATCAGTTTGGATGCTTCCCGTTGAAAGTGTCAGCAGATCTGATTTAAATGGGCTCATGAAATTAAAGCGTTCAGAGGTAGATTAGCTTTAGGAAAGGTTTGACCCAGGGCCTATCAAGATGACCAATGACCTGGCTGGCTTCTTTCTGGCCCTCTGTCTTGAGATGGCCATCAGAAGCTCTCAAAGCCATTTGTCTTCTTGTTCACATCCAGAGCCTCCATGTCCCAGAATTTTTAATAAGATCCTAAGGTTCAGCAGGCCGTCTTTATGTGCCCATCTCTGAACCCATCACTATCACGGGAAGATGCAGTCCTCTGGAACTAGGTCTGGGGTCAATCCCAAACGATTCATATGTCTGAGAATGGGAGAAGCAAGGCATAGATTTCTCAGAGGAATTCGGACTTCTCTTCCCAGAAAGTAGAAGAATAAAAAGTGGGCAACAAACAGCAAGTGTCCACTAATCCAAATGATGTCTTTTAATCACCATCTTACTTTGTCTCTACATTATGTGAGTCTGTATCCTCTTCTTTGAAATAATCTCCTTCCTTGATTGAGTTATGCCCATTCCTTGCTACCCCCATGACCGTTTTGCTCATTTTTCTTTAGAAGAGCATCTCCTTCAGTCTGTCTCATAAATATTGACATCCCCAGGCTCTTTCCTTAGCTTTGTTCTCTTCGTACCCTGCCCTGCCCGAGTGGGGAGACTTATCCCAAGATCCAACCATCACTCGTATAAAGATTTTTCGTCTCAGTTCTGGAAACTCTTAGAGGCTTCAAGGAAGATTTCAGGAGATTAATGAGCCTTCCAGAAACTGTATGCACATATTGTGTACACATATATACAGGAAAAAATATGCCGGTCACGCCACCATAAAATCATTTAGTGGATTCCCATTTCCTACGGAATATTCACATCCATCAGCACACTGGATTACTTTACAAACCTCTTACAATCTGGCCTCTCTTTACATTTCCAGCTTCATTCTTTCTCTTCTTTCCTTCCCCACTTAACACATATTCCTGAACTTTTGAGATGTTCTCTTCAAGGGCAGCCATGGCCTCCAAAACTCACCTCCACTGTCTCGTCCTCTACCTACAATACCATTTCCTCCTTGTTCACATTACCAGGATGAGAAATCAAGCACTCACCACACAGCCCCTGCCAGTGGTGATCCAGCAGCAGTACACTCATAGTAGAGAGAATATTATTATTAATTCCTTTATTCAAAGAGGTCCTTCCTGGGTACTTGTCTTCTATCTATACAGATGCTTCCTTACTGTTCCTGATCTGCATAATAAGCAGAGGACAAAGTATTTTTTTTCCTTCTTTATTTAGAAACATTATCATTTAACTGACATCAGACATTTCTTTCCTTCTCATTAATCTTAAATTCTGAAGGATTTACTGAAGTCTCATATCCCTTGATCTGGCACTTTAAGAGTTAGGAACAGCCACAAAGACTACAGCTGGGAGATAAGATGTAGATTAAAAGAACCATTAACTCACAATGGCATTGGAAAACCGTAAGTGTTGAATTTAATTTGGATGCAGTTCAAAGCACCAAGTAAAGCGGGAGGTAGAGGCTGCAAGTAGTTTTTAGTGCCCAGGAACTCAACTTTTTCTCTTGGAGCAGCCACAGAGGAATCACACTGCTAAAGATTAGGTAATTTGTTAGCTACTCTCTCCTTCATGAACCACTAAATTTCTGCTGCTTTATTCAGAGAGGCCGTATGTCTAGCAGTTAGGACTGTATCCTTGGAACCATACTCCTAAGTCCGAATCCCTGCATCCTGACCCCAGTGCGAGATCCCAGGGGGCGTTACCACCCTTGTGCCTCCCATTACTCATCTTTAAATGGGGGTCATAGCACCTGCTTCAGGTGACGTTGAGAAGTTTAACAGACGTGTGTAGAGTCCTGAGATCAATGCCGCTCATACAAGTGCTTTACATCTTTAGTTATTATTTTTCTAGTGAGAATTATGCTTTTTTTATGGTGTCTTGTCAATCATATTTATTTCCCCAGGTTTGTGAAGGGACTAATCAGAGTAAGTGCCTATGAAGACTGCCCCTGTGCCAGGCATTGTCCTAAGCACTCACACACAGAGCCCCAACTTAGAGGTGAGGAAACTGAGGCCCACAGAGGCTAAGCAAACTTGCCCGAGGGGATACAACTTCAAAGCGGACTGCAGAGCCCACGATCTTAACCACTGCGGTGAGGGAAATGCTGGAAGGGCAGTTTAAGTAAGAAGCTCTAAAGTTCTGAGCCGGTCTTACTGTTCTCATTATGTCTGAGTCCTCCTCTTAAACTTACTGAGTTCCAGGCGGCTGGGCTTGAGCTGCGTAGGGTATCTTGGCCATGGGCTCAGACTGGGATTACTGACAAGCTGCCTGCAACTGCAGTGCTCTATAGAGCTGTGGGCACCCTCCAACCCAAATGGTAAACGCTAGAACCAAAGCCAGGCAGATGCTCAGCTGTGCCACTGGTGTGAAAGGCTAAGGGCTGGGAGGATGCAGGGCCCAGGGGCAGAGGTGGACAGAGGAGCCTGGAGTAAGGTCCTGGGCCCACAGAAGGCAGTACTATCATCTATTATGTGGTGACATCGGCAGTGAGCAGAGAGAAACCCAGGAGGGACAGAGACTTGGCACGAAAAAAAAAAAATGTTCCCGAGCCTATGCAGAACAAAATGCAGCCATAAAACTTTCTCATATTCTTGAGTCATCGTACTACATTGGGGCTAAAGAAAAATCATTGTTTCCTAATCCACAAGGACAAATTGCAGGAAAAAAATGAAAAAAGACATGGGCACAAAGATTCTCATTATAGCATTATTCAGCAAAATAGTGACAAAGTTGGAAACTGCCTAATTGTTCAACAATAGTGGAAAGGACCAGTAAAATAAGGAAGAACCACCTGTTTAATAGTATACAGTCAGAAAAGTGATAATTATAAAGACTATGGAAAAGAAGAGAAGCATGCTTAAAGTATTTTAAGTGAAAGAAGCAGAGCATAAAAGTATGTAACTATGTAAAGCTATGTAGGTAGACAGGTTGGGAGGGAGGTCACAAACAGGTAAGATGTGAATGATTTTTCCTTATGTTGGCCCAAGCTTTGATTAGTGCACACATACCTGGTTTTATCGTGCTCTGCTTTATTGTGCCTCACAGATAGTCATGTTTTTTACAAACTGGTTTGTGGCAGCACTGTGTTGAGCAAGTCCAGCAGCACCACTTTTCCAACAGCCCTTGCTCACTTCACGTCTGTGTGTCACATCTTGGTGATTCTTGCAGTATTTCAGACTTCTTCATTATTACGACATTTGTTATGGTGATCTGGATCAGTGATCTTGGGTGTTATTATTGTCATTGTTTTGGGGCACCATGAACTTCACCCATATAAGGTGATAAACCTAATCTAATGTTGTGTGTGTTCTGACACTTCACCAGCCGGCCGTTCCTCCATCTCTGTCCCTCTCCTCAGGCCTCCCTATTCCCCGAGACATGACAATACCGACGTTAGGCCAGGTAATAACTCCACAATGGCCTCTCAGTGTTCAAGTGACAGGAGGGGTCGCACGTCTCTCACTTTAAATCAAGTTAGGAATGATTAAGCTTAGTGAGGAAGGTATGTCAAAAGCTGAGATAAGCCGAAAGCTAGGCTTCTTATGCCAAACAGTTAACCAAGCTGTGGATGCAAAGGAAAAGTTCTTGAAGGAAATTAAAAGTGCTACTCCAGTGAACACATGGATGATAAGAAAGCAAAACAACGTTGCTGACATGGAGAAAGTTGTAATGGTCTAGATAGAAGATCAAACCATCCACAACCTTCCCGTAAACCAAAGCCTAATCCAGAGCAAGGCCCTAGACTTCTTCAGTTCTATGGAGGCTGAGACAGGTGAGGAAGCTACAGAAGAAAAGTCTGAAGCCAGCAGAGGTTGCTTCATGAGGATTACGGAGAGACGCCATCTCCATAACATAGAAGTGCAAGGTGAATAGCAAACACTGATGCAGAAACCGCAGAATGTTCTCCAGATCAAGCCAAGATCATTCATGAAGGTGATGATACTAAATACACATTTTCAATGTAGGACAAAACAGCCTTATATTGGAAGAAGATGACTTCTCGGACTTTCACAGCTGTTTACAACATGGTTGACTGAACATTTCAAACCCACTGCTGAGATCTACTGTTCAGAAAAAAAAGATTCCTTTCAAAACATTACTGCTCATTGACATGCACCTGATCACCTAAGAGCTCTGATGGAGACGCACAATGAGATTAACGTTGTTTTCCTGCTGCTAACACAACATCCATCCTGCGGCTCACAGATTAAGGAGTAATTCTGACCTTAAATTTTATTACTTAAAAAATACATTTTGTAAGGCTATAGCTGTCATAGACAGTGATTTCTCTGATGGATCTGGGCAAAGTAAATTGAAAACCTCAAAAGGATTCACTATTTTTTACCTATCCTACCCTATTCACCCACAACTATCCTTTTCTAGATGCCATAAAGAATGCTTGTGATCCATTGGAAATATCAATATTAACAGGAGTTTTGAAAGAAGTTGATTCCACCCCTCACAGATGACTGAGAGGTTCAAGACTTCAGTAGAGGAAGTAACTCCAGATGTGGTGGAAATAGCAAGAGAACCAGAATTAGAAGTGGAGTCTGAAGATGGGACTGAATTGCTGCAATCTCATGATGAAACTTTAACAGATGAGGAGTTGTTTCTTATGAATGAGCAAAGAAAGTGATTTCTTGGAATGGAATCTAGTCGTGGTGAAGATGCTGTGAAGACTGCTGAAACGACACAGGATTTGGAATATGACATAAACTTATTGATAAAGCAGCAGCAGCATTTTAGAGGGTTGATTCTAATTCTGAAAGAAGTTCTACTGTGGGTAAAATGTTATCAAATAGCATCGCATGATACAGAGAAATCGTTCATGAAAGGGAGAGTCAATCAATATGGCAGATGTCACTGGTTATCCTATTTTAAGAAATTGCTGCAGCCACCCCAACCTTCGGCAACCACCACCATGATCAGTCAGCAGCCATCAACATGGAGCCAAGACCCTACCAGCAAAGTGCTTACAACTCACTGAAGGCTCAGATGGTGGTCAGCACTTTTCAGCAGTAAAGCATTTTGTAATTAAAGTATGTGCATTGTTTTTAAGACATAATGCTACTTACTGCACACTTAAAAAGATGGTAGTATAGTGTAAATGTAACTTTTATAGACACTGGAAAACCAAAGATTTCCTGTGACTTGCTTTATTGTGATACTCGCTTTATTGCAGTGGTCTGGAACTGAACCTCTGAGGCGTGCCTGGGTAAAACAGGGAAGGGTTAGGGGGAATTCCAAGTAGAATATAGAACAATGTAGAAGCACAAGGGTGAATGAGGAAGTGGAGTGCAGGGTAACGCAAACTCAGCATGTCCCAAACGGAGCTCTACTTCTCCCTAGATCCTTCCCTCTTGCTAGGGAAAGACATCATCGTTCATCTAGTCACCCCAGCTGCAAACCTGGGAATCATCCTGGACACTTTCATTGAATGTCCACTCCAAACAGACACCTAACAGTGCCCTTCCTCTGAAACTGCCTGGAAGTCAGTCCTTCTGTCTCTTTCCTCATTGCTCTTGCCTTAGGTCAGGCCCCCGTCAACTCTTTTCTGAATACATGTTTTCTCTGCCACCAACACTCCTCCATCCTCTCTTACCCAGCTGAGACTTTCCAAATAGAAATCAGATTACATCACTTTCTTTCTTGAAGTCCTCGGCGACTCCCTGGACTAGCAGGAAAATGAACAACTCCTCAGCTAAAGGCCTCACCTGGTAAGACTCTGTCTTCCCTTTCCAGGTATTGAATCCGTCAGAAGCCACGATGATGAGTCACACCTCAGGCTTTACTCTCTCGCTCCCTCTGCCTGGAATGGAGTCCTCATCCTCTTCCATGTCTTCATTCACCCCTCCCACTTGATCAACAGTTTCTCTGACTATCGGATTCCAGGTTGGACAGTTCCCTCTCAAAGCTCTGAACGCATTGCTCCAAAGTCTTCTCCCTTTTAGAGATACAGCTGAAAAGTATGATGCCATTTTGATTTCTGATTCTTTGTATATGATCTGATTTTTCTTTCCCCTCTGAAAGCTTTTAACGTCTTTATCCCTGGTGATCCAAAACATCACACTGATACATCCTGGTGTGGGTATTTTTCATTCATTTTGCTGGAGATAAATGGTAGATTCTTTTAACCAAGAAACTCATTTCCTTTAGATGTGAGAAATGTTCTTTTATAATTTTTCTGATAATCTCTTCCCTTCTATTTTCTCTATTTTTTTTCTTGAACTTCTACTCTTTGAATGTCAGATCCCCTGGACTACCATACTAATCGTGTCCTCATTTTCCTGTTTCCCTGCTCTTTGATATTTATTTTATTTCCTACGTTTCCTCAATGTGACTTCTAAACATCTACTGACTTTAAAATATTTTTTAAATTATATTTTCAGTTTCCAAGAGCTGTTTATAACAATTAATGCTTCATTAAAACATCCATCTGCTTTTAATTTATGGATGGAATATCTCTCTGGGAATATTAAGGACAGATTTACATCTGCTTATTTTAGTTTCACCTCACATTCCCTGTATTATCTCTGTTTCTTCCAGGTCCTTCCCCCCACCTTGTCTGTTTTGGTTTCTCTGTTCCATGCTAGAGGTTTATGCATTGAATGTGTATTCTTATCTTAGAGTGGGGCACTATAAAAAGCTGACCAGAGGCTCTGTGATTGTGTGTTGGTTGGTGTGTGTGTTTTGGGGGAGTTGTGTTTGTTAAATGGGGACGCTCTGCTGAAGGATATTTGATCTGTATCAATCAGTGTCCTTAGGTTTCCTTCCCTCTCTTTGTCTATTTATTCTTTCCAGAGAGGAATATTCCATTCTTATATTCTGGAGCTAAAAGGAGATATTCTGGCAGTGTAATCCTGGCTGCCAGCAAACTGGGAGGTGATAAAGGAAGGGGGTTAGAAAATCTCATCTTTCCTAATATGGAATTCCCCTGAATTCCCTTGGATTCAGTATCTTACCCCATCCTCACTCTCAGCTTGCTGATTCCTGAGTGGTAACTGACACCTCCTTTCCTGAGCTTTTCTGGGGTTTGACCTATTCATTGCTATTCTCCTCCATAAGCGCTTTTATTTCCACTTTTCTTTGATCAGCAGTGTCAGCTAACTCATATCTATTCTCTCTCCATTTTCCAAAATTTTGCTGATAAGCCCTATCAACTATTGTCTTCACTTCCTTTCTCTTTGTCCTTGTATTTTGTTGTTGTTGTTGTTGTTTGTTTTTGTTTTTAACTCAAATAAATTTCTTTACTGTCATTCTAGATGGGTTTGGGTAGGGGTAGTGACAGATATGTGCATTCAATCTACAATGTTCCATCAACCCTTTATTGACCTCTGTTGTAGGTGGAAACATGTGCTGATGAGAGTATGAAGCTATTAGTGACTAAGGGAAGAAAATTAGTAGATACTTGCTGTTTACTCCAATCACGTTACTACAGGAAATTGATCAACTAAAGTTTTTAAAGTCTTAACTCTTTGGGTAGATTCTTATACTCCACTGTATTCCTCACCTTATCTCCCACAAAGAACCTTCCTGATGGAGTCAAATTACAAAGGTTTGACCACAAGTCAGTGACATATCAATATACCCCATAAAAATTAATAAATGGTCCCTGCCAAAGCAATCAATAATTTGAATAATTTTATGATTGTTATTCCTATTACACATGCTCAGATCTACACAGAATTAATTTTATTTATTTTAGGACAATAACATGGGAAAATCCAATTTTTCCTCCCACTTTATTCTTAAAAGAAAGGAATACATTGTATAAAGCTATTGGTTCTGATTCCTTGATAACACTGAATGCCAAAGAGAATGCATTGACTCCATAGAGTGAAATGAGTAGGATGAAGTGACTGATCATCTTTAAGGATCACTCCATCCATCCAAAATCTCAGCCAAATGGCTGGCACAATTCAACTCTCAGGTATAGTGTAGCCCATTCCATAAGGCATAGACACAGAGTCCAGAGGCGTGGACAGTTGTTTCTGGAACAATGTTATTAAGTTCCTGCAAACATTTAGGAAGTATATTTATTTTAATCACTGTAATCATAACAGGAATGTGTGTAGATGTTTAAAATAATACAAATGCCACCTATATGATACAAGTCACTGAGCAGTGAAAATGGTTTCCCAAATTGCAAATAGCCAGGATAACAAATATATTTCATGTTGAAAATCTGGGTCATTTTATACCAAGGAACAATCTAATGGTGACGGTTAAAAAATTAAATTTTAAATATAGGGTCTAAGGTTTAATCGGATTTCTGAAAATAGTTAATAGCACAACCTTTAAAATACGTGTGTGTGTGTGTGTGTGTGTGCACGTGTGTGTGTATAAACACATTTTGGATCAGGGTATGAGCTGCTCTGAAAAAGCATGAAACAGGAACAAATATTAGTAATCTGAGGACAATTCATAAATTGAATACTTAAATTTAAAGGCTCCTGAAATTTAGAACAATGCAGGTCGAGACTATAGGGAAGTAAGTAAGCCCTTGTGCTGGGAGTAGAGCAAGTGAGAACACAGGGGCCATGGTCCCAAGGCCATGAAGGTCATTCAGGTGCTGGACTAGGCATGTGTGCTCTCACCTGCGAAACTCTTCCTTCTTTCTCAAGGCTGTGTTCTCTCCTATACCTAACCATGGCTTGTGAACTGGTACACACCACCTGCATCCTCCCCTAACTTCTTGTATCTGCTCACCTCAGTTGTGTTTTCAATGTCTGCTTGGTTACCTGAACCAAATCATGACTGCTTGCTTTATTTTGGGGGGGTTTACCATGGATTATACTTGAAGTCCATGAAATCTTTCATGACTCAAGAGAACAGGTCTAATTTCTTCCCTGGGTGGTCTGAAGATTGCAGATTTTTTTTTTTTTTTTGTCATTGAGGATAAAAGGAGTAATTTAAATAAATATGGAATAAGTACAGAGTTGTATTCTCTGGGGAAACTTTAGCCAGATAAAATGCAATACTTTTTTTTTTAGCTATATAAATTCTTGGTTATATAGAATAAAAAATACTTTTGATTTCTTCTGGGACTCTGATTGTTGAGCTGTGAAAATTGATGGAAATAAGGTTGTTTTATAACTTTCAGTTTTCTAACAGTGACAATCAACAGAGTATTCTGCCTCTATCTTCCTGACATTTCCCAGGATTGGCCTCCTGTCTTGTTTTCAGTGACACTTCACGTTCTTAAGCCCATCTCCCTCTCCTCCCTGCCTCTTTCAGGATCTTTCTCTCCAGATCTGGCCACGCCCATGGTTCCCATCCCTGTTCTTTCTCTCTAGTTTGTTACCCTTTGCTCTCTTTATCTCCTCTTTCAGCTTCTACCATCGCCCCACTAGTGATGGCTCAAATTTGTTTCTGGCTGCTTCAAAAGTTCAAGGCACTTATTTCCACTGCCTGCTGAATATCCTTATGTCTATATCCACCTCTATTTAAAATTCAGCATTTTCTTACTAATTCAACACTGTTGCTAAATCAGTCACTATCGTTCTCAGTCATCTTTGACCACACTCTCTCCTTCAGCCCTTCTATCCCTGTAGTTTCTACTAGTTTTCATCTCCACAGTAATTCCTGTATGTTTCCTAATTATTAAAATCATCACTGTCTTCCTGTACTATTTGGTTACCACAGGCCAGATCCTATGGGAAAGACTGGACAAATGCTTCCTTCTTTACCATTATTTATCCCCTTTGCTGCCTTTTTCCTGGTTTATTCTAGGACAATTCTAATGGACCTTCCTGCTACCATTCTTTGCTCCTCTAATTTACACTATATATAGCTGCTAGACTATTTGTCTCTTTTCATTGAAGTACTGTTGATTTACAATGTTGTGTTAGTTTCTGGTTTATAGCAAAGTGATTCAGTTATACATATACATATACGTATGTATTCTTTTTCATACCCTTTTCCATTCTAGTTTATTACAGGATGCTGAAAGTAGTTCCCTGTGCTATACAGTAGGACCTTGTTTATTTTATATGTAGTAGTTTATATCTGCTGATCCCAAACTCCTAATTTATCCCTCCTCCGTCCCTTTTCCCCTTTGGTAACCATACGTTTCTTTTCTGTGTCTGTGAGTCTGTTTCTGTTTTGCACATAATTACATTTGTATAATATTTTAGATTCTACATATAAGTGATATCATATGATATTTGTCTTTCTCTTTCTGACTTACTTCACTTAGTATTATAATCTCTGGGTACATCCACATTGCTGCAAATAGCATTATTTCATTTTTTATGGCTATAGATTACTCCTCTTAATGCACAAGCCTGACCAATTGCTATTATCCAATTATATCCAAAGCAGGCAAGGCTTTAACCAAATGTGACCTTACCTTTCATCTAAAATTCCAAAGTACTTTTAAAAAACATTTCTAAAGGCAATTTAAAAAATTTTCCTGCAATGTTTTTTTGATATAGATGATGACATATAGAATGGGTGGATCGTATCTTACAATCAGAACCTGCAGACTGCAAAACCAGTTAACTCCCCTTCTAGATTTAAACCTTAACAAGGCTTATTTCTTTCTGAGTATACCATGAATATCATTTATACTTGGTAAGAATGCAATCTGTTAATTACTGAATGGACTTCAGCATTTTAACAGTCTAGGTTATTAATTTTATTTTATTAATTTTTATTCAGATGGTGTTACTGTCCTAGTTATTGCAACAAAAACAACAGGAATATGTGATTAAATGAAACAAAATACATAATTGAGTTTTTGGTAGTAAAACTTGTTCTGCTAGCAGATTTTTTTTCCTTACAGAAGTATTGCAAGTGATGCCTATTGTAAAAAGTCTAACACCATAGAAGTGTGGAAAGTAGTATGTGAAAGTTTCCTTTCTCCAATCTTACTGCCTACTGTTAATAATTGGCCTTATATCTGTTAAGTGTTTTTCTTTGCATATAGAAGCATTTGAAATAAGTGAGCGTTTATATTCTTTCTGTTACAGAACTGGGAACACCCTGGTAAAAATATTGTCTGCGCTCCACCCTGATCTCCTTGGAGCCTGGTTACCAGCTCTGGCCATCCGCTTGCCTTAGGCTGCCCTTGGGCTCCTGGAGGAGCTTTGTGGCACACAGAGGACTGGAAGTGCTTGGGAGGTGACCCACTAGATGAGGCTGCAGCCAGTGACTGAGTGGTAAATGAGTAATCTGCCTCCAGAGCCCCTTCTGGGACCAGACTAAGGCTGAGACCTCGCCTAAAGTCATGCCCTGCTTGACTGCCTCTCCAGGTCCTGCTTGCTCTGCTCCCTGTCTCTGCTGGAGCCCTTCCCTAACATGTCACTTGCATGTAAATCCTCGTCTCAGGGACTGTTGCTGAGAACCCCACCTAGGACAGATACGTCACACCAACCTTTCTCCTTTGTCAGTCATAAGAATTAAACACTTATTCTTTCCGCAATCTTTCCTAGGCTAAATATCTTCTGTTATTTTATGTACTCACTTTCAAATACGAGAAAATGCTACTGACCTAGCATGGCTTTCTTTTGTTTTTAGAAAAGCAGTGATAAAATTGCAAATGCGCAAGAGCAGCAACAGCATTCTCTCTCACATGATAATGAAACACCCACTGAGCCAGCAAAGGGGTAACATCCATTGAGCCAACAAGGGGGTAAGGAACTGAACAAAAAAAGAACAGAATGAAACTGACATTTGTAGCGGAGAATCTGTGACTCTGTCTCAACGTGCTTCTCTAAGCAAATGACCTCAGCCCTTATGTGGGGTCAACGAAATATCACAATCAAAAGTGAGGTTAAAGACTTCTTAAGCTCCTTAACACTTAAAGAGATTTTAAATTATAATTAGGACAACATCAACTATAATGTATAGCTTTGCAACTGTTTTGTTCTCTGACTTTTACTAAAGAAACAATAAGCAAATGAAACCACTTCTAGTTGTCAAGGTCCTTCAACTGCTTGCAATCCAGGAGGAGGCAAGTTTATAAAATAAGGCAGCTAAAAAAACAACACATGATATTCTGTAACCAGATTCACAAATGCTGTAGACATTTAGAGAAGTACATACTATTCTGTAGAGACTTTATCAGGGAAGGTTTCACTGAAAAGCTGTCATAGCACTTAGGTAACGGAAGGTCAAGGATTCCAGGCAGGAGTTCATGGGTAAGTGCTAAGCCTAGAATAAGCACACTTGGTATGCTTTGAAGAGAGAAGGAAGCAGTCAGGGGAACTCTTTGATCAAAACAAAAGATACAGATTCAGAAATTATGTTCTAATGGGGTTTTATACAGTTGGACAGGCAAGGTGAGGTCAGGTAACAGAAGATCCCAAATCCTGGGCTGAGGAGTTTGAACTTGATTAGAAAAGACACAATGAAAGAATGTAGATTTTTAAGCAAGTAAATGGCATGATATTAGAGGTTTTATAAAGATTAACTTAGCTCTGGTATATCAGAGAGTTTATTTTAGGGTTTAGTATATCAGAAAGTTCACTACTGAAAATTTGTTGGAAACTGCAGTTCTATATTACGATAAAGAGCTGGATTTGAAGAAATGACAAGGTGGGGATAAACACTAGAGACCAGAAGAGATACCAGAACTTGGTAATTGATTACTAGGGTTGGGATAGAGTAAAGACTAGAAGATGAGTCTAAGGTTTAATCTTTTGAGTAATCTGGGGAAATGTGGTGGGGGAGACAGGAGCTGCACATAAAGAGAGCTTACTCAGGTGGGAGTGTGCCTTGATCTGATTTTTAGACACTTGGGATTAAAGCAGAATGTTTCAGCAGAAATGTCCTGTTGCATTCTATTTTCTAGAAATAAATATGGAACTAAAGCTTGGCTGAAAAATTAAGTGTTGGAGATAGAGTATTTGTGCTCATTATGATAGAGATGAGAATTTAAGCACTGGATAAGAAGTGGATACACTCCTAAGAATGGGGATACACAGAGAAAATAGCTGAAGATGGAAAAGTGAGCCCTTATAAACAGCCCACTTGAGTTTTATGCTTAGAGATACCATTATATCTAGATGGTCATTGGAGGTTACATGCTAATTTAGCAGAAGACATAGCCTATTTTGTTAGCCTAATACTACATTCAGCCAGGAAATACAACCTCCTTCCCCACAGTTCCCTCGTTCTGCTTTGGCTCTTCAGAATTCCCTTACTGCTCTTCTGGGGAACATGGAATGAACAGGAAAGGCAGAGGGGAAGGGCAGGGGACATCTGTATTTCCTCCTTCTCCCCACCTCATCTTTATACTCTGTTCTCTACACGATTGGGTCTGGACTGAATTCTCATTGTGGTCATATGTCAAGAACTGAGGTTTCTCTGTTTTGGGGTATCATGTGACTTCAGTGGACAAACTTGCCACCTTTCATTTTTTGCTTTTCGGTTTTTTAATCTGATGACTGAAGATACCACCTCTGCTCCTGCTTCACAGGGATCTAGAGACGACTAATGAGAAAAAGTTGGGGAGGGCCCAGGGGATGCATATCAATGGATATTTCACAGTACACTTAGGCAGCTTATTGTCTTTAGTTCCAGTAAAAACAGCCTATTGGGAATAAGTTCAAAGTCTATAGAATCTGGTGTTAATCCAACATGACTCTTGATGTTGCAAAGGAATATGCTTTGGAAAGCCTCTCTAGAACTCTGATGTTTTATGAATATGGTGATGATAATAAAACTAATAATCAGAAATAATAATTCTATCTCAATGATGACACAATTGTTCCCATGCAATTCTTCTAAATTTTAGTTGGAATATGCTGCTTCTTTGAATTGGGTAGAGGCAATAGTCTGATAAGACAATACATATCCAGTCTTCATTTCGTACTTTCATGGTTACAACCACTGTGTCTTTGGCTTTCTTCTTGTCTTATTCCAAACCAGACTGATTTTCAAGAGGGACATTTCCCAGGTAGCTCTTGGACCCAGAGAGAAACTGGCAACTGAAGACTTCTGTTGCAGCTTCCATTATAATTTCAGCACAACCCTCTGAGAAAGGTTTTACCATATGGGAGAATACAGTGACCCACACAGAAATTTCAAAAAATTAGACCACTCCGATACAACAAAGCCTTTTCAATCCTGTAATCAGTGGCTATTTAAAAAGAACAAGTCCACAATTTAGATTGTCACTCAAGGACTAAAATACCAAGGAGGTGATTTTAGATCTGTAATGTCTCCCCATAAATTATACAATAACAACTTTAAAAAATCTGATGCAGAATGTATTTTTTACTTCTCTGGGACAAGAACATAGTGAATCAGGAATTACAGATGTTAATAAGGTATGGAAAAAAACTCAGCATAGAGATTAATGTCTAAGGTTTGCCCCTTTCATTAACAAGATTTGTGCAGTTTAACTAAATGTGCTTGGCACACAGTAGGTGCCTAGTAAAAAGACAGTAGTCCTTTGCTTGGATGTGTGAGAGTTCATATCATATTGCTGTGTGATTTATTTTCTTATTAACTCCCTATTTTAGAAGCTCAGATAGGGAAACCAACCAAGGATAAAAGAGCTAGATAAAAAGTCAATGTTTGTTTTGTATGAATAGCTGTAACATCACACAGCAAATATATTTTTAGTGATTTTTGGTGAGTTGATCTTTAAAAAAGATAATGGAAAAATATGAACTGCTAAAAAGTCTCACCATATGTGGCTATTTAGTTTTCAAGCTGGGTTCTGAGTTATCTAAGTTATCAAAGGAAACATTCTGACATCCAGGATTTTTCAAAAGCCACACAAATTCCTGGTCAATTTATAGGCAGATACCTACCTGCACTGAGCATATTCAATAGAAAGTTTTCTTCCTCCTAGCTCCTTTTCCCTCCCTCTCATCCTCTCAAATTGATTACAGTTTATGTTCAGGGAAGAATATTTCTCTCTGCAACCTTTCCTTTCTGTTACTATTTAGGTCATACATAGCAAGGCATCCAGATGCTTTGTTACTAATTAAGTCACTGATCTTTAACCTCTTTGGGCCTGAATTGACTCATTGGTATTAGATCAGTGGCTCTCAAATGCTGGTCCCTGGATTTAGATTTCATTAGAATCACCTGGGATATACGTCCAAAATACACAGTACTGAACCTAGCCTCAGTTTTCTAACTCTGGGGGTGGGGTCAGGAGTCAGCAGTTAACAAGCTCCACAGGTGATTCTATGTGCAGCTGGCTGTAGGACCAGTAGAGTCTTTCTCTGTCTTTCCTGCTTACAGATTCTAAGTCCATCCAATTTTTGATTTTCTACCTACGCTTTTAAGCAGCATGGGTGTGTTTATTCTCCCAGCCTCTGAAAGAGGATGAGAGGCCTGGGAGACCTCTCCTTGGTGTTGTTCAGGACAATCTGGGCCACAAAAGACAATTTTGTGAATCAAGCTGGCATTGACTTTTCTCTTTGGGTGGCCTCCAACTTTTTCATATATCAATTTTTCCTCAGTTGTTAAGAGAGATGAATTAACTTTAAAGAATTATGGCTTGAGGTTTTCCTGAATACGTAAGTACTGACAGTACATGGAAGTCCTCACACTGACTGCACCAGTTCTATTAGTGATGTAGGAACTTTACTTGATTTAGCCCTTGTTCCACTTATACATATATGTGAAAAAGTTGCTTTTCAATCACCTTTGGTTGGAAATAATAGTGTTTATTTGGGCAACAGATTCTGCCTTCTTATGAACTTTTGATAGGCTATGATACTAATTTTTTTAACTTCTCAATTAGAAAGAAACACAGATGTATTGCAGAATATTCAGAAAGTATAGAAAATCATAAAGGGAAAGATTGAAATTACCCATAATCCTACTACTCAGAAACACACTCAAGACTTTGATGCAATCTTTTCCAGTTATATATGCACACAGATGTGTGCAAAAAATAAATATTTAGAACTTTAACCCTTTTATCTCTGCTTAATATTTTATACTGAACATTGTCTCTTATGATCAAATGTTCTTTAAAAACAAGCAGAATTTAATGGCTATATACACTATTTCTACAATGTGATTAGACAATAAATTATGCAATCACATCATTTTTTATGTGTAGATTCTTTCTAACTTATTGTTCTTATGATCATTCTAGAATAAGCATTTTTAGCAATACTTATTTGAATTTCTTACTATTTCCTTAACATTTTCTCCTAGACAAGAATTACTAAAATAGTTTGAATGGTTTTAAAACTCTGGAATGCTTACACATCACCAGCAGAACTTGTTAAAATGTTAAAACTTGTTAACCCCCTTTAAAGGTTCTTGATATATAATACAAACTACTTTTCAGAAAAACTTAAAAATCAACACCAGGACTATATATCCTTATAAATGGAGTTCTTGTCATTAAAAATTTTCACTAATTGAAATCCTTGTTGTTCTGCTTTACTTTTCTTTTCTTTAAATATTAGAGAATGTGAATGTTTTCCACTGGGTTTTTGAGCCAGTTATTTTTCTTGTACTATAAATGTCCTATGTTCTTTTCCCTTCTTTTTTTTCATTAGAGGGTTAATGCTTTTCTTAGATAATTTCTCTGCTTAATTATATTGACTTTCCATGACTTACTGCTAGTAAATGTTTTCTGGTTGGCTGGTAGATTTTTGATCTATTTGTGATGATGATGCAATTTCTAATGGTGTTAGCAATGATGAGTACCATACTGTAAATGAAGACTTCTCCCTGGTAAACATCTAGGTGGAAAGTCGAGATAGTGCAGATCTTGGTACATTTAAGAAATGTCTGTGTGATGCATGTGGCCTGGACTTTTACACACATGGGTGTTACAGAGCTAGAAGAGCGTTCAAGGACTGTTTTATCTCTTCCTCCCCATTTGGTGAGGAGATCAAGCTGAAGTAAGGCCATGACATATCTTTACCTGTAAAGCATTATTTTATGTTTTACTTTCCAGAGGAAGAAAACAGAGACATTATGTCCTTCCTCTGATTGCGGATTGCATAAAACTTCTGATTCTTGGGTCCCCTCACAGGCCTATTGAATCAGAATCTCTGGAGACAGAGCTTGAAATCTGCATTTTAACAAGTTCTGCTGGTGATGTGTAAGCATTCCAGAGTTTTAAAACCACTGGTGTTAGGGAGTTCAGATGATCAGTGGTGAACTTCCTGTCACGCTAACATCTTCTTCACTTTTCTCCCTCTCAGTGCTCAGGTACTCAATTTGCATTATATTAGATTGTGCTTGTTATACGTTGGTTTATAAAAGTTTTTAAGTATGTACCAGGAATCTGAAGCTAGATTTAAACTCATACAAGGAGACATAACTCTTTTTTTTTCTTTTTAGACCACTTTGCATTATGCTGCAAAAGTTATTGACTCATAGGGATTCAAAGTGCCAAGACAATGGAGATGTCCTAATATTTTAAAAATACAAGCCTATTCTTTATATTAGGAAATGGAGGCAGAGAGTTTTAAATGTCTTTCAAAGTTTGTCAGGTTTCATGGTTTTTGATTTACTGTTTTTTGATTTTAGCTTGTAAAAGACGACTCTTGACAGATATTACCCCAGTGATAATTTTAAAAGTGTTTTTAACAAGATGTTTTAGAGGCATCCTTTTTGTCTCAGAGACATGAGATAATACATGAGAATCCTGATTCTGTTTAGTCCAGCAAGAATATATTGAGAACAGTGCTTGATCACAGAAAGTCACAAAAACATTTTGCCTTATTCTCTAGCATGCCCAGCTTTGCTCCAGGAACTGCGGCTCCACTGCTGTGGGATGGAGCACAGCCCTGTCCTCGAAGGACCTGTACTTAATTTTTGATATTTTATTGTATTAACTTCATATAATTTTATTCTCTATAATTATATGTAACAATCTATATTTTGAAAGCACCTGCAATGCTCTTGTTTGCTCTAATAATACTATTACTGATATACATTTGTATATAACTTTATGGTCTTTTCAAAGCATATTTACACACAGTCTTAGAAGAGCTGTAAGAACTTAGCACAATATTGATAGGTGATTTTTGTTGAGTGTATACTTTTATTGAGTACTCCGTACTCCATGCCTGACTCCAAGTTTCCTCTATGGATTCCATCACTGGATTGTCCCAATAATGTTACGAGGTACACTGCATTATCTCCAATTTCTCAGGCATGAAAATAGAGCTGGACAAAGTTAAATAATTTATGTGACAGGACAAGTTTTTAGAAACCAGGCATTTCATCTCAAGAGCTCACAGTCTTAACCATTAAGTACACTGATGATCCAGTGCGTAGATAACTGTAAAATAAGTAGACAGGTAAGGACATTCTTGTCAAACTATTTATTGCTCAGATAGAAGGGAGCACATGATTGAACTTGCTTGCAATGCTTAGTAGAATATTTTCTGTGGGTATTTGAATATAAGCCCTGGATGGTGGTCAGTGACCAGGACCTCTTTTGAAATCTCCAGAACCAGAAAATATATTTTTATTTACTTGCATTTTTTTAACTCCAAAGCATCAAACAGCATAGCTACCAAATAAAGCAAAAACTATAAAGCAAAAAAGTGGGAGATTTCAACACACATATTCAAAATTAAATCAAGTAAAGAAAACAAAAGTAATGATGTAGAAGAAGTGAGTAATATAATTAACGAGATCTATTAATAGCCCAATATAGAATCTTACATCCTTTAAATAGATTGTATAATTTTTCAAGTGTCCCAGGAATGCTTACAAGAATTAATTATATGCCTGGCCAAAAAGTAAGCTTAAAATCCAAAGCGTTGATTTTACAATTCATGTTCCCTGATAGCTATACAATAAATTAGGACATTAAGAAACATTCCTCAATAACTTTTGGATCAAAGTTAAAAATAAAAACAGAAATTACAGACTATCCCCAAGGCAGCAAAAATGAGAAAACATCAACTCAAAATTTATGGAACACAGAAAAAGTTATACACAGAGAAATTTATAGATTTAAGCGGCACGGTTACTAAAGGATGATTAAAAATTAAAGTACCTTTGTAGTTATTCTAGGAGATTAAAATATATACAAAATAAACCAGAACATATTAATAAACATAAAATCAAAAAATTATAAAATAGAAAATAAACAAAAAAGCTTAAAGGTTAAACAAACATGGAACTCAGCTAATTAAAAATATTAATAAAACAGCTAGATAGCACATAAACCTGATTGAAAAAGAGAAGGTACAAAATGTAAAAAATCTGAAAGGAGGAAGGAGTCATAACCACAGATGTGGAAGAAATTAAAAGGCCTAAGAAAGTATGTGGTAACCCATTTGACAACTCAGAAGAAACTTATGTTATAACAAATGCAAATCACTAAAATTGATCTAAAAAGAGGACAACTTTAGCATTCTAAATGCTTCAGAAAATACTGGAAAGATGAATAAAAAGAAGCCACTAAAGAAGTTAATAGGACTAGATGCCTTTGTGGTTAAGTTTAATCAAATTCTTAGAAATTATCCATCCAAGTATTTAAACTATTCTAGATCATAGGAAAAGATGTAAATGTTCCCACAGTTCATAAAAGAAACTTAATTTTAACACTTACTAATGACAATACAGATAAAACACTGCAAGCCAACCTGTATAAATACAGCAGCAAAAAAAAAAAAAAAAAAAAACTCAAATGAAAATATGATCAAACTGAACCCAGTATTTCATCTAGACACACAAACTACAATATACTGAGCAGAATTAATTCCAAGAATGCAAGAATGGTTCCAAATCATGAAAATTATTATTGTGATTTTATATGGTGCAGGAGAAAAATCATGCGATTTTATCAATAAAGGTAAAATGCTTAGAAGGCATTTGTTATTATTTGTCAGACATTTCCAATAAAAACTCTAAATAAAATAAGAAGTCACTTATAATTAAAACCTCTAAAAAGTCAACAGTAAGATTAAAATCATTCCTGTGCTAACCATTCCATAACATAAAACAACACAGCAATATTTACCCTCAACAAGAAAATGAAATAATTGGTTATAAATTTGGAAAAAAGATAAAATTATATCTTTTTGGAGATATGATTATGTACTTAGATAATCTAAGAAATTCCAGTAATACCAAATAGAAGTATGAGGAAAATGTGGTAAATTTATTGTTATATCATATTTCAAAAAATCTAAGATGCCATGGATTTTAAGATAGCCCTTTACTTTATGTACTCCCATGAAGGAAAAGAGTTGCCAGTTATAATTAAGATGTCATCATTATAGGATATATCTCATTTTCAGAGATGTGAAAATGTATGTTTCAGAATTGATGATAAGACAGATATGAAAAAAGCAATTGATTTTCCATGTACCAGAATTTCATTCATCTCAAAATGAGAATTAGAACACATATTACCATCACTGTCGTGACAAAAATCTATGAAAAACTTCGGAATAAATTCACCAACAAAGAAGACACAGGACCTATATAGTAAAAACAACAACAACAAACACCCATGAATTTTTCTGTAAAGACAAAACTCTCCGCACAAGTGGATCAATATACTATATCTTTAGATCAGAAGAGTTAAAAGGCTAAAAACATCCATGCTCTCAAAATTAGTATATAAATTCAGTACAATGCCAATTAAAAACTAGAGGGTATTCTGGGGGGAGGATTTGATAAGATGATTTAAAAATTCATATCAAAGAATAAATAGAGTAGTCAATAAAATTAAGAAAACAAGAACAGTGAGGGGTGATTAAGCATAACAGATGATAAAACATTCTCTAAGCTGCCACAACCTAAGTAAAGAGGTACTAGCACAGAAATTACAAATTGATCAGGCAGGGGCAGGAAAAAAGATACTGCATTTTAATTCAGTGGGAAAAGAATAGTTTAGTTCATAAATGGTGCTGGTAAAACTGGCTCTCCACCTGACAGAAAGTAAAATTTGACCCTCATTTTTCACCATATAAATTCCAGGTAAACTAAATCACAACATGTAAAAACATAGAATAAGAAAATGAATGAGGTGATATATGAAAATCAGTGTTTAAAAAATATTTGCAACACAGATAAAGTACTATTATTCAAAACATGAAATGATAGCTTGTATACTGATAACCGTAAGATAAAAACACACCAAAGAAAAATGGACAAAGGATATGAATGGGTAATTTATAGAGGGACAAGTCCAGATGGGCAATAAGCAAAAATTTTTGTTTTACTAGTCAGAGAAATGCAAGTTAAAGTGAAAAAATAACATTATACACATCAGTTTGAAAATTTTTAAAGGAAGATTACATGTACTATAGGTGGGAATTTGGGGAAAGGATATTCTTATGCACGACTGGTAGAGGCACCTTTCAGAAACCAATCTGGAAATACTTCTAAAATAAAAAATATACATACGGTTTGGAAGAGAGGGTTCACTCCTGTGATCCTGTGCCATGGGAATGAAAGGGCTAGTCGTGCAGATGCTTACGGCAGCTCTGCTGTGGAGGCCCAATACAGAAAAACAGAGTGATTCACCGTTAGTGGAGGAATGAGAAGATAAACTGTGGTATATTCAAAACATGGAGTATTATACATCTACCAAAAGAGTAAGTTGGACTTATATCACCTACCTCAAAAGGACATTATGCACTGGTAATTGAGGAAAGCATATAAAATAATGCCATTTGGTAAAACAGAGATTCCCCTCTCCCCTGTATGGGTACAAGATATGAGAATGGAGAAATATGAAACTAGATGTTTAACATTTGCTATCCAGGTTTGGAGATGGAGAGAGGGAGAAGGAGAGTCAGGGAAGAGGAGAAAGAAGATGCAATAGAGTATAAAGAATCAACTGTGAGTAAGAACATGAGAAAAAAGAGAGAGGATATCGTTATCTTGGCACAAATAGGGCTGGAATAAGTTACAGGGAGACACATAGAAGACAATTTTGAAAACTATTAGAATCTTCATTTAGCAATGCTAGTTAAGAGTTAAATCTGTTTGAAGATGGAATTAGGGACTGATTTCAGAGCCCACAACTTATGATCTTTACTTTTAGTTATATGTGTACCTTTGAGTGGATGTTAAATGCTTGTGAGGTCACAAAGATTTAATTTTAAAATGTGATGATTCCTTAGTTTACCTATAAACTCAAAATCTGTCTTCCTCTGGCAAAATTAAATACACAAAAGAACATTTTTCTCTTATCATTTTCATATTTAGAGCATGGTGTGTATCATTTTATTTTGTAAACTTCCTGGTGCTCTCCCGAAATGGGAGTGAAAATCATTTGTTACTGGTTTTCCCTACGTGCCTTGCACATAGAAGGAATTCAGTAAATAATTTGTTGAACAGGATTAAATTTCACTTTTTTTTGAGTGCTTTCCAGCTGAGATAAATCACCACTGGCTAATAAATAAGAATTCATAATCCCAGTGTACTTAGCATTCCTTCCTTCTTCTTTGTCATGTAGGAGACAGACTTTTTGCTTTATTTAAGTGCCAACGATTTGAAAATGCAGAACGTCAGTCACAGTGAATAATACCAATTTCACCTTTACTCAAGTGTGTATCTGGCCAGTAACAAGTGATTAAACCTATCACTGTATTACCTTGCTAACTGGAGGTGCTTACCACGTTCTCCTGGTTTCTAAGGCAACTGATTAAAGAATTTAAGAACTGAGCCCTCATTTAGGCTGATGCCCTTGGAAAGGTAGAATTTCTTTTCCAGGAGGCCGTACTGGGAGACAAGGCTTATTTGTTTTAATGTTTTCCATTTCTCTGAATTTCACAACACAAGGTGCTCAGATACCTTTTGGTAGAACTTACTGGAAAATGTTACCAATATAAATATGTAGAGCTCAGTTTTGCCAATCCAAAAAAACACTTGGTGGGATTACTGGTAAATAGGAGGCAACTCAATGAAGACTCTGTTTTCTTTTTAGCTTCACTTTTTATTTACTTCTTTTGCAGCACAAGCTGTAAACGGTGATACTGATGATCTTGGGCCAACATCTCAGTGAAGGGCTCTCCCTTACAAAACCCATGGCTTTAGATTGGTCCAACACAGACAGGCATTTCATGCAGTTATGCTGTTCAGCCTGGATACCCTCTGTGATAAACTGCCATTGAGATGAATTCAGTGGTTCTCTGGAATGAGTTCTTCTGGGCTACAAATGATCTCCAGGGAGAGTCAGGGCTTGCTTCCAGTGGGAGGTTAAGAGGACTTTCCCCCCTTTCAATTAGAAGGCATAGCTAGTCTGAGATCTAACCAGCAAATCGTTCACGTACTTCTACAGTACTCCCAGCCTCAGCCACATCCTTGTGGATTAATTACCCAGATCTCTGAAACGAAGTGACTTTTTTTTTTCATTAACTCGTTGAAGTATCTCATGAGCACTTCATTGCCACATAAAAGTTACTAGCTTTGTTCTTTTCTCTTGCAAAAGAAGTATTAAATCTTAGCTATCAGATGTGAAAGGTTCTTTGAGGGAAGAATAATGTTGATCACATTTCCATACATTTTGGGGGTAATGTTATTATGACTCAAAGTCTTGAGGTAATTTCAAAACTGCAATAAATCCATACACCTTATGAAATGGCTCCAGCATGTAGGCATCACACTAGAATGTAAACTCTGGTATCTCACCTGCTTGGCTCACCAGTATATCCCTGTGCCTTTTCTAAGTGCCTGACATATAGTAGGTCCTTGATGAATGAATAAATGGGTGAATGAACAGAGGTGTATTGCACTGGGAAATGGGCCACGGTGAGGTTAATACGGTATGCCAACTGGGAGTGGTGGGGGGTTGGAACTAGACTCATCCACCAAAGTAGAAATTGGAGGGACAAACCCAGCTGACAGCTCTGGGAGGAATTCCATTTCAGCAGGAAGAACGCACTATTTAGTTGCATGGACTTACACACAAAGTAGTAATGATAACATGCCGCTATATACTTTACATACATTATGATTAGTCCTTATAAAGCAAATGTTATCATCTTCATTTTACAGTGTGAATAATGAGTCCCTGGAGGTATAAACACTGTCTTGACCTCACATAAGTAGTAAGTGGTGAAGTTGAGATTCAAAATCCTGGCTACTTTCAAAGTTCATGCCCTTTTTCTAAATTCATGTGAATGATAGGCAATGGCTGTGGGCGTACATTTAACATGAAGAGGCGGGGAAGCCCGATGATCAGGCGTCCCCCATTACACAGAAGTCAGCAGCAGGGCTTTCAGGAACCTGGGCCGGGTCATAATCCCCCAGGTAGTGGGGACCCAGTCACTGGGCTGGGAATCCGGGTTAAGAGACAGGAGGATCTGGTAAGAGGAAGGTAGGGTCCTTACCTCAGAGGAACCAAGTTACTGGACAAGAAACAAAGAGGGTGACTCAGGCACAGATTATTGGTTTTCTATTGCTGAGTAACAAATTATTACAAACTTAGCAGCTTCAGTAACACATGTTTCTTAGCCTACAGCTCTGTAGGTCAGACGTCCAGGTGGGCTCTGATGGGATCTCTGCCCAGCATCTCAGAAGGCCTAAAGCAAGGATGTTGACCAGGCTGGGCTTTTATCTGGAGACCCTGGGAAAGAGTCTGCTTCCAGGTTCATTCAGGCTGTTGGCTGGATTCAGCTCCTTGTGGTTGTAGATCTGAGGCTGCTGTTTTCTTGCTGGCTTTTGTCTGAGGACCACTCTCGGCTTCTAGAGGCTGCTCCCAACTGCTAGCCTGTGACTTACCCCATATTAAATCCCTCTCACCCTCTGAATCTCTCTGGCTTCTGCTACCAGCTGAATACAAATCTCTGCTTTGAAAGGGCCCATATGATTAGAGTAGGACCATGTGAACGATCTCCCTATTTCAAGGTAACTGATTAGTAACCCTAATTGCACTGCAAAGGCCCTCTGTTCCCCATGTAAAGTAACATAAGCATGGGCATGATATCCCATCACACTCACAGTCCTGGGGCACAGACAGGGAGAGCCTGGGGGGCTCTCCTAGAATCCAGCCCATCATGCAAGGGAACCATTAGGATCAGAATAAAGACAACAGTGGGGAGGCCAAGATCCAGTTAAGCTCTTTGAATTTCTCCTGCTTTAGGCCAATTAGAGCAAACCATAGAGACAGGGTGGCTGCATCCAAACCAGATCACCAGTCCTGACCCGTTCTGTGCCTCTGTCAGCAGGCTCCCCAGCAAGGTGGCTTCGGGGACAGAGGAGAAAGCGCCCAGCACGTACACACGTGGAGCTCATTAGGTCCTGACGTCCTTTAGGAATGGGACAGGAGTCTGTGAGTAGTTTTGACACTAATTCTGCTGGTGGAAGGGAGGTATATGATAATGATGAGAAAGTCTATATCATGTCTGCCCTCTTCTGAAACCTGTACCTGTTCATGAAAATAAAATAATGTTTTTGCCCAAAGGCTTCTTAATCTGTTCCCAGTTGTCATTTTAGTGTTGGGAACTAGGCAGGGGACCGTTGCCTGCAGAGTGACTTTGTAACAGCCCTCACCTAACAATCGGCTCCACAACTAGACAACCTGACACTGAGGAATGATAATTTACGAGGCTTTTGCTATTTTTATTTCTTCACGTGGCAGAAAAGAAAACTCTGGTTTTTTAGAATAAATTCCCTCCATTTAAGAAGAGAACTTTTGCCAAAAGCAACAACTAAAAATAAAATCTTCTTTTCATGCCTGTATTCCTGGGCTTCCTCACTTAATCAGAAGATTCTGCAGGGACAGTGGAACAGACCACGAGCCTAGAATATTTTAGAATCACTGAATTCCTGAGCTAGTACAGAAACTGCATTGTACTGAGTGCCTAGCTCACCTATTTGTAATATACAGCTTAAAAAGCAGTTTGAATGAGACAATTCAATATTCTTGACAGTATTGAATATCAGCATCAGTTGTTGGGCAGAATTCAGATTTCCTTTCTCCCACCTTCAAAACATGTTTTTTGTTGTTGTTTTTAAGAGACGAGTTAAGATCTGTATCTTCACTCATAATCAAATGGAATATATTTGGCTAGTCATTTCCTCAGAATAACTGCTAGACTCTTTAAGCAAGCAGTTTCCCCAGTTAACCTGTAGGGGACGGACGTTAGACAAAAGGCCTGGTTCCCCAGGCAGACAGGGAGTTAATGGGGATACTTCTTCACTCGATTTGCATATCTGACAGTGAGAACGTATATTGCCTTTCCTGGCCCTGTTATTTAATTTCTACAAATGAACCCATGGGAATAATAAACCTTTTTATTTTGCATGACTATGTTGATAAGAAACCAGCAACAATACCTATGTTGGGGTAATGCTTTTGGCTTACAAAGCCACTATTTTTAACATCTCATCGTCACAACAGCACTGCAAGGCAGTATCTCAGAAAGGTGCTCTGGCACAATTTCCTTCACGAGGCCCTGGTTTTCCCAAGCAAATGCCACTTTGTAATGAACTTTTAGTCATGAAACTGTCCCATAAAGTATATAAAGCTTATGTATAAAGCTTAAATATAAAGCTGAGTGGTAGTCAGCACTTTGGCTTTCAGGTACTAATACCAAATTTGAAATGAATGGGTGTTACAACTTTCAACACTGTGTTTCATTGTTTTGTTTTTAGTAGACTGGAGAGTTACGATGTCCCTGCCAGCTTGTTCTCGGCATGCCTGGCCACTCTCTTTGTGATGCCACTCCAGGTATTCGGACCACACACAGGGAAGCATTGACAGGTGTTCCTCTGGGCATCAGAAGGACATGCCCCCAAACTGTATGACTGCTATTGGCCTGCTAAGATTCTTGGATCGAAGACCTCTTTCTCTTCTAGGATGAGAAGAGACACAGTTTCATTGAGGACATAGAGGAATTTGCTCATTATGTTAGTTTCCTAAAGTTGCCATTACGAAGTGCCACATACCGGGAGGCTCAAAACAACAGAAACACAATGTCTCACAGTTTTGGAGGCTAAAAGTCTGAAATTGAGATGTCAGCAAGGCCATGCTCACTCGAGAGCCTGGGTAGACCTCAGTCCTTGCCTCTTCCCAGTGTCTGGTGGTGGCCAGAGTCCTTGGTGTTCCCAGGCTTGCAGCTGCACGATTCCAACCTCTGCTTATGTCACCACATGGTGTTCTCCTTCTGTGTCAGTGCCTTTACATGATGTTTTCCTCTCTGTGCATGTCTGTGTCCGAATGTCTCTCTTCTCATAAGGGCACCAATCATACTAGTTATGGCCCACCCTAGTGACTTCATCCTAACTTAAGTCAAACACACCCTATTTTCAAATTAGGTCATATTCACAGGTACTGGGAGTTAGGACTTCAACATATCTTTTTGGGGGACAGTTCAACCCATAACAGTCAGTCATCTCCCACTCTGATGTACAATGAGTTGAGCTGGGAACGATGAGAAAATGTACCACAAACACCATCTCTTTGAATACATATCCTCCACTTTCTTCCCCATAGCATCTCTGGAAGGCAGGAGCAAGGAAATCTTGCTTGTTGTTGTTGTTGTTGTTGTTTTTAATTACATTTCCTATGAACCAGTGTTTTTATGTAATGACTCATTAAGAGGAAAAAGGCCTTCTTTCAATTCTACTTTAGCAATGAGAAAAATTAGTCTTTAGGGGATTCATGTGAGTGTTCGCATTTTATAGATGAGAAAACCGAGAGACTACTTTAAACATGTTGGTCACACTTATGTTTCAGATATAACGTTTCTATTTAGTTTATTTAAGGCGTTAGCTAGCATCATGTGACTTCTCCGAGTTCATATACCCAGGAGAGGGAAGAATGCTGGTCTTTGGACTTTGCACCTTGTGGTTTGGGCCTATACATTGTTACTTATGACCATGTAACAGGAATATATTTCAGTTGGTGCTGGAGTTATTTCTTTCTGAACAGCCCTACTCTGTGGTAACATAAATACTTACTATTTCATATTTGCCATTATTTATTTGTCGCCTTTTATCTTGAGAATCACCTAGGGGCTTGATAGAGCAGATTCCCAGCTCCTACCCATTGGAAAATCTAGGCATGCGGTTGGGGCCCAAGTCTTCAATTTTTAGAAAGCTTCTCAGGTGTTTTTGATGGCAACAGGATTTAGGAAACACTGGACCAGCAGTCTGTAACATATCTTCCATCTCTAAGCATTTATAATATTTTCTATTTGGATCCTGCTTCTGTCTCTTGGCTAAGGTATAAAAAATACTCTCATTTCTACTGACCACTAGGAAAGTGGGGAGTTCCTTCTGGTTCCACAGCCCAGTGCAAATTCTGGTTTAAGCATATCACAGGCACAAGTTTAACATAGTCTCAACTCCTTTCTAACTTCTCCAGTTACCACAATTTCCTTCTTTTTTCATATAACTGCTTTAGTGTTGAATTTTCCTGGGACTCATCTTCTACTTCCTCTAAAAATCAACACACATGTACACAAACTCAGGACAGGGGCCTCTTGCCCTCACTGAGACTTTCTAAAGGAGTGGGAGGGTCTTCTTGCCAGAGCTGGACCATAGCAGCTTTCCCATCAAGAATCAGAATTCAGACACACTATCGTCTATGCAGGACAGTGAGGATTTTACAATGCTTCTTTGAAAGTGTTTTAGTCAAGGACAACATGGCAGTTGCAAAAATCAAGATAGTTTTTTTTCTCCCACTCCATAGAAGGTCTTTGTTTGGACTTTTGAGGCAAACAAAATGACATTTAAAGGCATATTTATTCCAACTGTATACATGTGAATGTTTGGGTACTTGCATGCATAGTGCCTACTCATTGCCTTGCCTACAGTAAGTGCTTAGTAAATATTTGCAAACATAAGAGCTAGTATCTAAACAGTTCATTGATAGAAATCTAACTTGTTTCTTACCAGCTCAATTCCTTGAAAGTCAAACACAGGATGTTGGCTTATTGGCAATCAGCACTTTTTCAAATGCTATCTTAGGTCAGAGTTTAATGAGGTCTTTGTAGGCATTAAAATGCCTTCTATTGATAAGCCTCCCTGCAACAACCACACCTTCCCCTGACCTCAACCATACTCTAGGTTAAGGGTGGAGGAAAGTAGGGAGTGATTAATGTTGTGACACTTAGTCAAAATCTTACTAATGAGTAGTCAATTCATATCAATCCGTAAGTCTTCATTAAGTATCCATTCTGGTCCCAGCCCTGTTCTAGGCAGCACGAGAGAGAAAGAAGTAAAACAACCGGAACTTTCCTTGACAGAATTTATAATCTAGTCAGATATCTTTATAACTAAGGAGTTCATAAGTTCTATGTTTTTTCCTTCTCCCTTCCTGTTTACTCTGTCTCCCTCTCTCACTAGACTCCCTCCCGTGTCACCCATGATTCGTCACTCAGGCTTGCCCAGAAGTGGCCAGTTTTCACTGAACTGAAAGACAGTGTGGAAGAGCAGAGAGGTCTTGTAGATGAAGAGGACTGAGTTTAAATCCCATTTCTGCCACTTGTTGAAACTGTGACCTCAGGGAAAATTCATCAAATTCTCGGAGCCTCAGTTTCCTCATCCTTCAGAAAGACTGAGAACAATACCCACCTCATATGTTTATTACAAGGGTTATAAATCATTTATACAATGTATATAAAGTGTTATGTGTAAGGTAGATGCTTAATAATGTTAACTAGATGTACAACTACTGTGACTGTTAAATGCTAGCTAGAGAAGCAACTAGTAGAAAATGGCTCAGATGCCAGGAAATATTTTTGAAATGTCATTAGTGCAATAGAACATTTGTGTTTGGTCATAACATTTAGTTTGCTTCAGTGCATACCACTATTTTCACACCCCAATACTATTAGTTATAGTCATTGCTACCTCCCACCCTTCATAGTTATTCTCAAAAGGAGAATAATTATAATGGGAATCTGCTCAGAAGAAATACGTATCACGTTTCTCTTAATAGCCCAGAAAGTTAGCAAGTTAGACTTTGTTTATTCATTCAACAAATATTTACTGAGTCCAACTGCAAGACTAAACATTAAGACAGCAGGATGTGGGGGAACTAGAAGGCATTTGTACTGCTGAGTTGAGGGTAAAAAGTGATGAGGAATAAGGTTGGGGATTTAGGCAGGAGCTGGATCATCTGGGGAATTCTAGGCCATGTTCTAAATTTGGACTTTATGCTAGAAGCAAAATATGACATCAAAGAGTTTTACTAAGGGAGAAGATTTGCATTTTTTTTTTAAAAAGAATGATTATTTTGGCTGCAGGTGGAAAACGGATTTGAGGAGGCAAGAGTGAGAACAGGGAGAGTAGCTGGGGAGCTGTTACTGCAATCCAGCCAGAGATGACAGTGGCTTTATCTAAGCTGGAAGGGGATGGAGAGGATGAGAGGCGCTTGAGAGCTACTTGGGAAGTTCAAGCTCACAATCCCTGAGGTCTGTGGAGACCAATTTTTTTCTTTGGATTTAAGAAGTTTTTGAATGTTTCTTGAAAGGTAATATGATGCACATAAAATATATTACATAGTACTCTCAGGGAGGTCTGGGCATGAGTTAAGACGCCAATAACACCCAAGTAAACATACAAATATTCATAATAAATGAGAAGAATCAAGGCTATTAATAACCCTCCATCACTTCAGAGCAGGTTTTGCTGCCAAGTGAGTTATGGAAAATCTTTGAGTTTTTAGAGTCTTTTGTTTTGAAATGTGGGTAACTAATTGGTAATTAATTGCATAAGGTGGAGGATGAATAAGCAAAAGGGTGAATTAAGGTGCACACTTGGGATTTTGTTTGGCAACAAGGTGGATGGTGGTGCTATTCAGACAGAGAGGACAAAGCAGGAAGTACACATTTGTGGTTGTAAGGTTGGGCTCACTTTGGGCTATGAACTAGCAGTATTTGTGGGGTATTTAGATGAATATCAATTAGCAGCATTTCAAGAACAAGGAATGGTCATCGATGTCAAAAGTTGGAAAGAGAACAGAAAAAAATGAGTATTTATGTGTCTCTTGGACGTAGCAATTAAAGGGCTGTTGATGACCTTTGAAAGAACAATGTCAGTGGTGTGGCAGAAGAAGAAACCCAAACAAAATGGATTGCAAAGTACAAGAAAGGTAAGAAAACAGAACGACCAAATACAAATATATCTGCATGTTTATTTGTACTGCTGATTAAAATGGGGTTCATCTTGTCTGTTAATTGGCATTAGATTTGGTAACTAGTTATAAAATGTATAGATAAGTAAGAAAAGAAAGAAAAGATAAATAAGCCATATTCCTTCCTTTAAGAATCAGGCGTGCAAAAAACAAGCCAAGGAAAAAATAATGTTATACCGTAACAACCAAGTCTCTCAAGAGAAGCGTTTTGGGTTTCTGTTTTGTTTTGCCTTTTTCCTTTCAAACAGGAGTTCCATCTAAATTCCCATGGACTTTTGAAAATATACCCAGGCTCTATCCTTGAGCATTTTGATTAATTCAGTCTCAGGTGGAACTAGAGATCTACATCTTTAACAAATTCCAAGGTGATTCTGATAAGAGGACCTGGATCAGATCTAGGAATATAAATTTAGAAAGCAGCCATGAAGAAGGGAAAGTTTAAATCACAGGAGAGAGTGAGAACATGGAGAAGAGACTGAGAAAAGCTGAAAGCAGAACCTATGCTCGTCCTGTTTAAGTTAAAAAGGGAACTGGGGAGGGGATATGAGATAAAGGCCATATAAAGCATTAGGAACTACCAAGTGCCACCAAGTGTGAGGTGACATGATTGTTAAGACGAGAGGGCCTGAAAAATACTGAACTACAGGAGGATTATTAAAAAAAAAAACTTTTGTTGTTTTTGCTTCTGATTACAAAAGTGTTACAGAAAAGTGCAACTAAGAAAACAAAAATCCCTTACAGTCATGCATCCTGTGATAATCGCTGTTCATTTTTTAGTAAATATCCTTCGTGTCTTTTGGCAAACACTTTTAAGACCTTTGATGAAAAGAGCAGCTATTTATTTAGGCTGATATTAGTTTGAGGCCAAAAAGATACTTTACAAATAAAATTTTCGGGTAGATTGGTTGTTTTTGACTATTATACGTGGTGAGATGGCTTTGGAACCTTTCCTTTCCGGGTGGAGCTAGAGCTATTCTGAAAGGTTTTAGTGGAAAGTATAGACCGCAGGTTGGCAAACTAGGGCCCTTGGGCCAAATCCAGTCCACTCCTTATTTTGAAAGTTGTATTGGAAAACACAGCCACACCCATTTGTTTATGCGATGTCTGTAGCTGCTTTCCTGCACAGTTGAGTACTTCTGGCAGAGTATCTGGCCCATAAAACCTAAAATATTTATGATATGGCCCTTTACATAAAAGGGTTGCCAATGCCTGGTGCAAACCAGTATTTCTCAAATTATATTCCAAGGCACATTAGTTTCCCATGAAATGTTAATAAACATTCTTGAAGAAGGGCTCTGTGTTCAAATAAATTTGGAAAATGCCAGATTAAACAAAGTTAACCAGGTTTCTTTACAGTTAGGCTTCTGATAACATTTAATATGCTCACTGATAATCAGCAAAAGCAGCGTATGTTATACATAGCAGTCCCCAAAAGTATTTGGTCATAGAACCCTTTATTTTCCACAAACATCTATGATCATCATATAGTTTGGAAAACTCTTAAATTAGTCTGTTTGAGAGGCTTTGCCAAGGCCATAAAATGGCATGAACTTAAGGCCATGGTGTTTTAATTCTAGGATGTATGTACAGAAAGCCTTCTTGGTTACAGAGGTCAGAAAACCACTCTCTACCAGTTAATCGCAGAACCATCTTTGGGTCTGGACCTCTACAAAGGAAATTTTAGCCTAAAGTAAAATTCCCAAGGGTGCTCCACAGAAGTGAAGACAAGAGGTAAATATATAAGGCTTCTGAGATGGTAACTGGGGTGAATGAAGATTCAGCTTTCTTTGTTTGGGTAACATTTCCAGAGCCATAATATGACTTTCATGGGTGTTGGGCACTTTTGCCTTTGTGGGACTCTTTCTCCAATAGAAAATGATAAAAATGATATTTTTATGACTGTGTATAAAGACAAATGTAATCCAGACTGGATGTATTCAGCTCTTCTTTTGATTTGAAAAAAGAGATTGAAATCAAAAAAATTTCGTGGGCTCTAGACAGTACCCATTGTGCCTCATGGGTAAGAGCCCTGAGAATTGCCAAGGTATGTTATCTTCCCTGCCAGACTACAACCTTCTTGAGGGTGAGACCACATCTCATGTACTGTACTCCCTTCCTTAGCCACTTAGAATCTCTAGGTTCAGCAGTGTATGTTGAATGAATAAATGGGTGATTAATTTCAGGGCTGTCAAACACCTCATTAGAGGATAAAAGGAATAGCTTCACTAGAAGACCTTTCAGTTTCCTCCAAAGATCTAATCAATTAATAGAAATTACTAAACTATATCAAAGTATCACCATGCAATGGAAAGAAGTCCCGAAATTAAGTCTCTTGCCACTAAGTAGCAGTGTAGCCGGTCCTTTTGTAACTGTGAGCCTCAATTTCTTAATGAGTAAGAAAAACTATAATTAAAATGAGAGATTCTATGCATAGTTTTACTTACAAGACAGAACAAAAAGCTAAACTTTTTATATTAGTCAGGTCCAGAAAGACCTAACAGGCTTTAAAAACAGATCCAGCAGTAAGATCCCTACTCCACTTAAAAATTAAACTCTCTCAAAAATGCTAACCATGGAGGACATGGTTAGAGATGACATAATATGCTTCCAGAGGACAGTGGATGGGCCCTTTCTAAGAGCAAAACAAATCAGAAAGTTCTTAAAATTCAATAAAAATCCTAAAAAGCCACCTAACTCAATTTTCTTCCAACATAGGCCTCTCCTTAGAGACTATTCTTGCCTGCTTTTTTGTCATAGGCTACTTGAAAACTGTAATACTCTGGACCATAGAGTTTTGTTTTTATGGGAATTTTGCTCAATCCAACTTACAATTAGTAGAAAAGAGGTGGTACAGTTAATATATCACCCAATCAGCAACTCCCACAGAAGACTGTAACAAAGATTTAAAAAACAACTCACCAGATACGAAGACAGCTATCTGTTTGCTATTAAATCAAGGATGAGAGGGACTTGTTTCCAGATGGGGGAAAAAAAGTCCTCACAAAGAAGGGAAGTTGGGCCAGTCACCTCTAAATTCTAGAAATTTCTTAGCAGTGCCAGGAGGTCTCCTGATGAAGAGACACTTCGGAGACCCAACTCCCACAAAAGCCTTATGTATCTTCCTGGCACAGGACCACAAAGGGTCTGGCTCAAACGAACTTCCCCACTCGGCGTCAGGAGTGCAGCGTGGGTAACCGCTTGCCCCAGGAAGACGGCCTGATGCACTGAGCTGACGCACCTGTTCGCACAGGCGTGCAGTTCCCGGATGCCTGAGTGCACGAGTGGCCGGTGCGAACTGCGCATGCGCCCACTCTGCGGCTTTGGCACCCAGGCTCCCTGGGGTCGTTAACCGGGGTCTGAGCCCTGCAGGGATAGGTAGGGCCACAGGCAGGGACTTCTGGGGGACACCTCTGGTCCTTCCTCTCCAGAACAGAGTTGCTAGTTCCCCTGAAGCCGTATCTTGCGGGATCTCAGACACCATTCCAGGACTGATCAAGACTAGATGGGGTGGGAGACACCTGGGAATCATGTTTGCCAGACAGGCCCCATGTCCAATCAGGTCAGCAGGACCATATGGGATAGACGGTAAAAGGGGAGGAAAAAAAGATGAAGTTTCTATTATTTTTTCCTATGGACTAATACACAACTCTGGAAAAGGACAGGCAACATGCTTCTAAATACAGAAATGGATATATGTACTGTGACTTTCCTCTCAAGAGTAGGCACAAGAACTAGAAATAACTGAAATTTGTTTAGTTTCTTTCACAAATCACCTCTCTTTGCAGTGAGTACTCCACATAGAAGAAGAGAAGAGCTCTGTGGGCTGGCAAAGTCCCTTCCCAATACCCTTATCTCTCTGCCATTCCTCTCCACTCTGGAAAAGGGAATAAGGCAGATTTATCAGTGGGAATTGAATGTGACTGTGGAAGACATTTTATTCTCTAGCCCCCAAAAGTCATTGCCTAGAGCCATCCTCTCTGGGATAGAGATCATGTGTTTTAGATATTTCAGGAAAGTATGGATTCTACATATTCTGTTCCACTGTCAGGCATGTGTTCTGGTTGTGGATTAAGGAAAGATCTATTTACCTTAGAATATCTCTAAGCACCTAGGGCATCTCTGAGTGCCTGGCCATGGAAGATTTGGGGAGAGTGTAGAATTTACCAGCAGATTTACTTCTCCATTTTAAGGAGAAGTTTCTCATACATATGATTCTAAACTGAATATTCTTTTAAAAAATTTATTGAAATGTAGCTGATTTACAGTGTTAATTTCAGGTGTACAGCAAAGTGATTCAGTTATACATATACATACATACAAATATTTTCCTTTCAGATTCTTTTCCATTATATGTTATTACAAGAAATTGAATATAGCTCCTTGTGCTATATACAGTAGGTCCTTGTTGTTTATCTATTATATATAGTAATGTATGTATTAAATTGCATATTCTTCAACAGGTTTGTTGTTTCAGTTATTAATGGACTCTACTGACTTGGTGCATTTCATGAAGGCTAAAGGCGATTTTGTTTTGAAATGCTCAAGGAGAGCTTTACTGAAATGCATTTTTGATGTCTAAAATAGCACTGAATAAGAGTTGCTGTCCTAAATGGATCCTTGACCCTGTAATCAAGATTATCTGGGGTTTTTTTTCCCCCTCTTGAGGCAACAGCTTGTATTTTGTCATGGAAGAAAACAAGAACAATTAGAATGTTTTCTAGATTAGACATCAGGTATTGGAATACGGAAGATATCTGTTCTGGCAGACTGATTATCTTCCCAATGCCAAGTACAGTCCAAAGTTTCTGGTTTACAATCCCTGCCTTCCCAGGTGCCTGGTTGTTATCCCTGAAAGCTCCCATCGTTGGAACCTGAAGCAAGCACCACTTCAATACAACCACAGCATATGGGCAAAGCTCCGTTTCAAAGGTCAGACTATAAAGAGACAGGAAGAACCAACTTTTAGGAAGGTATAAAGTCCCAAGGCCATTTTTGAATGGTCTTCAAACTGATATTCTGAAGGGAAACTTTCATTTACTTCTGTTTCTTCTCCTGAATTTGGTTATCCAAGAGGTTAGGGCCCAGGCCTCAAATCATAATCCTGCCTGATTTGGCTTTGGAAACTCCAGAGTACAGTTATGTTCAGGGGATGGGGCTGGCCTGTGAGGTATCCGGAGGAGGTGTCACAGGTTGTGCCTTTACTATGGGGCCCAGTTCTAATGACCTGGTGTGTTTTCAGAATGTTGAACATGGGATGAATCATGGAAATTTTAATTCACTGGGCACCAGAGGTGTGAAACATTTAAAAAGTCAAAGAGATGTTAAGATCTGAAAATAGAAGTTATAGGCTGCAAAATAAGACAAGGAAATCTCAGACTAAACCAATTTCAAAAAAAGATGATAAACATCCTTTTGCAGTTGAAAGAAAGATGTTACATTAAGGATGAAGTATCGATGAATGTTACTATGTTTGATATGATGTGGGACAGGATGTCCAGAGTATGAGGATTTGGGGCCTTTGGATCTCTTAGTATGTATGGCTCTGGGCCTGGAGAATATTGAGGGCCAGCAGTAGATGCTTCTTGGGTTTCAGTGAACACTTTGTTTTTTCCTGCTTAAAAGTTGACTGTTTCTGGTTTTGCCCCCTAGCAAGAGATGCCAGTAATACTGGATAAAGGACAGAAAACTTCAACTTCATGTGACAGCAACTTAACCATGTCTTCCAATTTCCACCGTTGTTAGGGTGGGGTGACAATTCCAGCTGAACCTGCCTCTTGTCCTAAGAGGACTGACCCGTGTGGCTTCAGAGAGGACTTCTGGCAAGACAAAAGTGCCGATTCTAATCCTGGTAGCAATCTCTGCAGTCTCAACAACTCTTTGTGTGGGTTCTCCCCTTCCCCCTTTTAAAACTTGCAATTAAGCCTGGGTAAGGAGACTTTTTGAAATTTACTTGAGGGACCTGTAATTTAAATGTACATTGGGAAACAACAGAGACAGAGACTAGGAGTTTTGCCAGGCACCTGGGAACAACTCTATATAATCATAGTATCTTCAAGTTGGAAGGGACTTTAGAAATCTTCCTGCTCAGCCCCCACACTCTACAGATGAAGGAAGGAAGGCTCACATGAGAAATGACTTACTCAAGGTCTTGGAGGTGATTTGAAGCAGAAGGATTAGCAAGGAGGCTCCTGACCTTGTCTTTTACTCCATGCTGACTGAGAGTGGAAGGGAAAATAAAGTCCACTTTGCTGTGGAAATGCTTTCTGTTAAGAATAGAGGAGAATGAATCACTAGGATTTTTTTTTTTTTTTTTGGAACAATGATTTAGAGTGAACTGCACAGAGTGGGCAAGATACGGGGAAACCACAGAATTCTGGGCCTAACTGTTTATATTGGGACTATTTACCAAGTGTGCATAGGCACAGGGCCTTTTGGTTCTGCCTGTTTAATAATTGTACTTGATCTTAAGATCTCCCCAACCATATTCTCCTAGGTTGTGCACCTTCTAGTTTGTGAAGTCTCCATTTATCAGTGCAGGTGGAATTCTGTTATATACAGAGAAGAGCTGGTAAATATTTTGCTAGGGGAAACTTCAGTCATTTATACTCTTTGCTAATATGAATATTGATAGTCGATACCATAATGCCATTCTAAAAATTAAAAGCATTTTGTGGTATGAAAGACTACTGATGGATGAATGCAAAAAGAAAATGTGGTATAAACTTGTTTATTTTATATATGTTAGTTAGTATCTGCAAATCTCGAACTCCCAATTTATCCCTCCCCACCCCTTTCTCCACCTGGTAACCGTAAGTTTGTTCATGTATGACTGAAGCATGATGCTGTACACCAGAAATTGACACAACACTGTAAACTGACTGTACTTCAATAAACATATATAAAAAAGAAAATATGGTATATATACATACAATGGAATTACATATGTTTTTATATAATAGAGTATCATTCAGCCTTAACAAAAGAAAGAAATCCTGCCTATTGCGACAACATGGATGAATCTAGAGGGTGTTATGCTAAGTGAGATAAGCCAGACACAGGAGGACAAATACTCTCTGTTCCCACTTTAATGTGGTGTATGTTAAAAACAACAACAACAACAACAACAACAAAGCCGCATAGTAACAGAGACTAGAATAGTGGTTACCAAGCGTTGGGACATGAGGAAAAGGAGAGATAAATGAAAAGAAGGAAGAAAGTAGAATGGTGTTTGCTAGAGGCTGTGGGGAGTCATTGTTTGATGAGTGCTGAATTTCAGTTTTACAAGATGAAAAGTATTCTGGAAATGGATGTTGCTGATCTTGTACAACAACATGAATATACGTAATACCACTGAACTGTACACTTAAAAATGACTAAGACGGTAGGTTTTATGTTATGTATACTATAACACAATAAAAAAGAAATATTATCATATGCAGTTCTCCTGTATTTAATTTTTTATTTCAATTTTCTAATAGTAAAACCCAAGAGTGAGTAAACCCTTAAAACTCTACTCTGGAGGATAAAATAGTTAGCAATGGAGTAAAGTTTAATTTTAGGAATCTCAGGGAAGGATTTTAATACGTGACTTTTCAGCTCACCTATCTTGAGGCCATTTCCCCATGCAGAAAGTTTGTAATCTAGTGCTTTATTGGCTGTTTTGTTCCAGTGGTTCTGCACTTTTCCCATTAAGTGTTAAATTGATTTAGATGCCTCACTTCTGCTTTTCCTAAAGCATATCTCTAGATTTCAGTGATGGAAAGCCCAGAAATTCTCTGCAGGGACATCCTCTTGCTTTCAAGCCCTGCCTGTAGTTTAGGTTCGGAAAATATAATTCAACAGAGGGAGATGCTACTCAGGGTTAACAGTCTACTTTTCAGAGATGTCCTTCCCAAGATATTGACAGAATGCCCGCAAACCCCTGAGCAAAGCTTGGGGAGATGGATTTCATAAGAGGCCGAGGGTTTTCTTTAAAAAGCTCCTCAGCAAACCTTAATTATCTTTAACAGACTGAAAGATAACAGCTTAACTAAGATAAAAGGCTATAAATGGTTATTTATCTACAGTGGCTATTCTGTACCAGGACATGATTTTCCACTAAGCCCAAACCTGTTCCAGAGAACTTTCTGATTTCTTTCCACTGAATGAAAGTGCAGGGCTGTTTTTGCCAATGGAATAAGTACTCTCTTTGCAACAAACAACAGAACAAAAGCCATTTTTCGTACTCTTGTCTTTATGTATATGTAACTTTGCTTTTATGGTGCAATGGATGACACAGTTGTCCTCTTTGTGTTTTTAAAAATCACTTTTTATAAGTCACTAGAAACTGTTTAAATTTTATTTTACTTTATAAGCTCAACTGAAATAATAAAATTACTGTTTTTCTGTTCTTGAGGGATTTAAGGTCCTTGTAAAAAGCACTTACTCTTTCTGGGACCTATAATTTCCTCATTCAAAAAATGAGAATAACTGTAATATGACTTCAAAGGGTTACTGGGAGTTTTAAATGAAATAATATGTGCTTGACAAAGTATATGTTAGTTTCCCATCTCCACAAAGGAATGAAATAATTTGCTCAATTGAAATCCATGTTCCTTAAGTTCAGCTCTTTATTGTGCATATGAAAGCCTCATGGATACAGATGTTCAATGTCTTTTTCCCTATCTGTGCCCCCTATTGAGCAGATCTGTGTTTTAGTCCCGTTCTGTATGTCATTTACGATTATCATCATCAAACACACTTTTATAATTCCTTTTCACTCCCCACGCAATGGGAACGAAGCTAAAAATTCCAGGAAGTTCACTTAAGAAGCAATGAAAAAAAGTTAGTCATCAAATAAAAGAAAGTTGTGAAATCAAGAGACTTATTTATTTAAACTGTTTACAGCCATGCAAATAAAGATAAAAATGATTTGACAAAACACCTATATTAAAGCAATAAAACCCTTAAACTGCCATTTGTACCCCAGATTAGACCCCACCTATAAGTAATTGGAATAAAGTGAATCAGATTTACCTGTTGACTCATAATCTGGGCGAGAGACTCAGTCTTTCCTTTCCTGTAGTTTGCTGATTTCACTAGAACACTTACTGCTCTTCAGAGAAAGCAGGCTCCTATGGTAACCAGTCAACTAAATGGACCCCGTTGCCAGGAAAGGTGCATGAAACAAAACCAAAACAAGGCAGACAGGAAGACAGGGGCTTCCCCAGTGGTTGAATTGAGAGATGTCAGGGGAAACGTAAAAATATGATTATGAAACAGCTCAGTGCAATGTTTTAATATTGACAGTGACGATGACAGTAGTAAGGCATATATTAATGTCGGCTAAGAGTTGCATCTTTTTTCTTCTCCCTTTAGTACTTCACTTTTGATCACGTAAACACAGGTTTTTATGACACTGTCCAATAACCAGCATCTATTGAGAACCAACTATTTGCCAGGAGTTTTATGTTTTAAAAAGTCCTTACAAGCGTCTTCAAGGTAAATATTATTATGTTGGTTTTAAAAATTGTTTCAAACTCAGTTTAATTATCAGCTGTCCCTAATGAGTCTCTCTCCACTTAGGTCCCTCAACTGTATGGTCCAATAAAACCCCCATTTTATAGCTCTTAATACATTTGTGATTATGCAATTAATGATAACGATACTTTAAGTTTAGAGTCCATGCCCCACTGGCTTGCAGAGGGGGACAGGGAGCAGGCCTCGTTCATTGGCCTGTCCCTAGAGCCTCGTGTGGTGCCTGGCACATAGTGACTGCTCAGTGAACACCCATGGAATGGCTGACATGAGAAGACCAATGCTTAGGGAAGTGGCTCAACAGCACACAATTACTGAAACCATGGCCAGGCACCTTTCCACTAAACACTCTGCTGAGGATGTTCTTTTTGCCCCCGAGAACTTAGAACTCACCCAGTGAGTACAGAGATGTTCTCTGCTGTTGGGTCCTAGTCACATTTTAGTAATCTAGAAGGAAGGCATACTCCCTTCCCTCTGTTTTAAGACAAAAGCTTGATATCTTGCTACATATTCTATAATAATAAATAGGTTAATGATAATAAGAATAAGAATAATGAATTACAAAAACACGAGAGGGCGGCACTCCTCATTTCCTACTGCATACTCCTTAGACAAAGATTTCTCCAAACTTTTCCTCACCATATTTGACTGATTAAAAACAAAAAGTGCTTCCAGTCAACTTCTATCATAATTGTACATCTGTCAGGTTTTTTTTTGACAATAAGCATTTTGAGGGCATTGCTTTATTGTCTTTTCTCTTTATTTCCAGCTTAGATTCTGGCACTTACATAGCAACAAGTCAATAAACAACACGGTACAGGAACGAGTGATGTTGCCAACATCCTAATGACCATGTGTGCTGTTCCAGTCTCTTTCCTCTTCTACCTGTATCTGTCAGAATGGTCTAAGTTATGCTGTTGTAGCAACCCCCAAATTTCAGGTAATTTCTCATTTACTGTGTTGGGGAGAGCTTTGCTTTTCACTGTCACATAGGGGCTAAAGTTAAAGGAAACTCTACCATCTATGACGCTGGCATTTAATCAGCAGGCTTTAGAGTTTACCACAGAGGAGGTAAGAAAGAGCTGGTGAGTCAAACACAAGCCATAAAAAGTCTAATCCAGCATGTCATTCACATTCCTTTTGCCGGAACTATCACATGGCCACACCTAACTTCAGGGGAATGTGGAAATATCTAACCAAAAATAGGAGAATTTGATATTGGTGAACATTAATAACTCCTGTCACACAATCATATTCCCTGGCCTCAGGCTTTGTGAAAGCAGGGAAGAAGATGGCAGACAAGAGGTCAAAGGAAGGAGAAGAGAATGTCCAGGATAAAAAAAAAAAAAACAAAAAACGATGGATAATAAAGAGAAGAGAGAAAAAAATCTCAGCTGGTGGGTTGGGTGGGGTATTCTGGCAAGGTCATTTCCTGTTCTGAGGTAGAAGTTAAGCCCCTAAAATAACCAAAGTCTTATCTTCTCAGTACCTTTCTATTGCTCATCCACACAACTCATTAGTAAGCTAATTGTTCATATCCTACGTGGATCATGTTTCATTGGGAAGGCTAATCACTAAGGTTTCCTGGATCATCTCTCATGCACCAGTCACAGAAGTGTAAAGATTTCTGCCTCAACTTGAGGTAGGTGAGACAGACAGAAAATAAGAGACAGAGGTGTCTCTGACACTGGAATATATTATTATTCTCTTCTTCATCTTTCTCTGTCACTATTTAAAGTCTCTTACTATTTTCCTTCCTTGCTAGGGTAAACACAAAGGAGAGAATTATGGGTGTCTTATTTATGGTTGCATTCCCAGAGTCTACAAACACAAGGCTCACAGTTAGTGCTCAATAAATATTTATTCACAGATGGTTTAAAAGGGGCAACTTAAGGGGACAAACTACAAAACTTGAACTAAAGGTTAACTTCTCAAACTTTGAAAAATATATACCTGGATTGTAAATAAACTTTTGAAAATTTACCTTTACCTTTGAAAAATTACAGAAATACTGAAGTCACCATTCATCTGATTAGTTTTGTTGTAGGCAAGTTAAGTAGGAAAGTTGTTTTTAATCTTTGGGTTGGTCCTTGGCAAGATCTGCTCCATTATTTTTTTCCAGTTCGTAGTTTGGAAGTCCCAGCAGTATAGCTTATGGCTGGCAGTCAATTAGTTGTGAATTTATTTTTAATCTTTAGCAAATGTCCCTTGTGAACAAGCACAGGATGCATCACAATTATCATCGACTACTATGTCTTCAACTCCCCCGTGTGCCTGGCAATGTACTGTGCAAAACAGAGAAAAATATAGTTCTAGTCTAAAGAAGCTGATGGAACAAAGAAAGATCCTTAATTTTTTGCTATATTAAAAAAATAATTATTTTATGCAGGGGAGTGATTTTCATATTCTCTGATAAAATGCTTCTTGGAAGGCTAGAGTTTTAAAGAAGTTTCTAAAAGAAAGAGGCATAATGATAGAGCAAACAAATTACAAAAGGAGTCCTTTGATAACTGTACAAGTTTAATAATTAGTAAATAATATCATTACCAGGTGATGATGACAGTTTGTTGAGAAGACGATGAGAACATTTTTGATAACATACTGGCATTTCTGTATGCACATTTAACTGTCTAATTGCTTTAGAATTGATCTGAAAAATATATTTCATAGCCAGTATATAACTATGAGGCTCTTTGATTTATTAAGAAATAAGAACAAGAATAGTATCTATATTTGTTATATACAGAAACTCTTCCCTTATTGCCCAATCATAAACAAATATCTACTTGGATTGTAAATAAACGTTTGAAAATCTACCTCTACCTGATTCAAAATAATATTTGGTGGCTTTGACCTCTATCTATGAATAGACATTCTCCAATTTAAACTTTTGGTGAAACTCACTTACTTGAGAGCAAATGGGTATTTGATTTTTAACTAATGTCTAATCTTTGAATAGAGAAATATTTTTGCATCCTACAGGGCATCTGTTTGCTTATTTTGTATGTAGATATCAACTAATTTACTGGCTGTTGAGAATGATAAACTCTCAGTATCATTATGACATCATATCTGCCTTCATAATTCAAAAGGTATTTCTTGGGCAAAAATATCTGGAAAGCATTAATAATTAATAAAAAGCAAGTGGCTTTAAAAATTCACTGATAAGGGACTATCCCCATTCCATTCTCTTTTTTTAAGCCTCCAAAATAAAAGCTTCTTCTGCTAAATGCATGGAAAATACCCATTCTTTTTTTTCCCTGCCCCTAAAAGAAAAAACTGAACCTAACTGTATGTACCCTATGAGAACAGGCAGTCCTGGGGCTGGCTTCATGTACAATTTGAAACTACAGAAAAGCCATGAAGGCAAGAAGGAAGAGAGTTACCATGTTTAACAGCCTTAGGAAAAGAAAGATGAATAAGTTGTTTCTCCCAACCTAAGGATATAATGAAAAAAATTTAGATTCACTCGAAACTTGTATTTCTGTATCTTTTTAAATAAGAAACTTTGAGATGCACTCTTTAATGTGCAGCTGTGATGAGACTTAATACAGAACACAACATTCTGTTATTTCAGAAATGTGACTAAAAAAGAAAAAGATCTGTTTAGAACAAAATAAAGGACACAGCCCAAAACCACACAAAGGCAAATGTGTGTGAATGTGAGCACATTTTAACTTTTCCCTTAAAATTAGACTAGTGATGGCTGAGAGTCAGCTGCTCTGCTTGAGTGGGGCAGTGCCCTTGCTCTGGTATGTGACTCTGAGGTCACCTTTTCCAATTTGCAAAGGCAAGATCTTTCCATCAGCTTCTATTTTTCTTCACTCTTAGGCAGACAATGTAATGCAGAGAGTCAGGGGGCTGGGATAGTAGAAAGCCTAGTAAGAACTCTGGAATCTGTCAGGCCATGGTTGGACTCCTAACCCTACCATTTCCTCACGATGTAATCTTGGGTCTGTTCCTTAGGCTCTCTGAACCCCAATTTCCTTATCTGTAAAATATCAATAATAATATCTTCCTTTTAGGAGTTTTGTGAGGATTAAATGAGACAATATCTGAACTATTTTTAGCAGAATGATTTGATACTATGTCATGGCACAATGTGATCATTTGTGAGTTATAGTCCCTCATTTCCTCATTCACTTGTTTACTAACTCATTTGACAAATATGAACTGAGTCCCTACCATGTGCTGGGTGTTCAGTCTACTAGGATGGATTAGATAGACATGGTCCCTGCCCTAACTTAGTTACAGAATCATGGAGGCAAATGATAAATAGGTAATTAGTAATTACAATATACTGAGATAGATGCACTAGGTTTCAAGTAACTTGTAAGCATTATGGTACTGAAGTTTGGAAACAATTTACTTTCATAGTTAAGCTGGGATGTATTGAAGGTAATATTATGCTTTTAAGCTCCTTTATTTATAGACTGCTATACTTTTTTTCTCATCAAAAGAAGTGGAGGTAGAAACACCATGCAAAAATATATTTCCCTAGGAACACCATATGTTGACCTAACATATAGTTGGCGCTCAGTGAATACTAATTATGATGATGATGATGATGAAGTGCCTTGAAACAATGCAATCCTGAATGTCATAAAAATCAATTCTAGGATAACCCAAATATTTTGTTTTTCTGGTCAATAAACTCCAATTAGAGAAACACAGAGATTCATGCCCCTTCAAGAATATGACTGTATGTATTATAAATAAAATTTGTAAATAGAATCAATATTTACAAACTATGTCCTTTGGAAAGAGGTTATTCCCATAAATACTTTATAAAGATGGACATGTTTTGAGGACCTTAGGAAAGGATTTCTCAAACAAGATGGCAATGTAGAAAGCTCTTCAACTTCCCTCCTCCCATGGATGTGCCAAATGTACAACTACATGAAGCAATTACCTTGAAAGAAATATGGAAACTAGCTGAGTGAGTCCTATACATCAGGTGACTGATAAAATATCCACACTGAAATGAATAGGAAAGGCTGAGACACACTCTCACCATGGTACAGCATATGGACCTAACAGACATACAGAAATTCTATCCAACAGTACCAGAATACCCATGCTTATCATGTGCACATAGAACGTTCTGCAAGGTAGATCGTATGTTAGAACACAAACAAATCTGAATAAATTTAAGAAGATTGAAATTATATTAAGCATTTTTTTTCTGACCACAATGGGATAAAGCTAGAAATCAATTATAAGAAGAAAACTGGAAAATTCACAAATATGTGGATATTAAACTACATGCTCTTGAACAATCAATAAGTCAAAGAAAAAGTCAAAAGAGAAATTTAAAAAATGAAAATAAAATTGGAAATGCACCATAATAAAATATATAAGATATAGAAAAGCAGTTCTAAGAGGAAAGTTTATAGTGATAACTGCATACATCAAGAAAAAAAGAAAGATAACAAATAAACAACTTAAGTTTACATCTCGAGAAACTAGAAAAAAGAAGAGACAAGCTAAGTCTATGAGAAGCCCATAGCTAACATCATACTCAATAATGAAAAGCTAAAAACCTTTCCTTTAAGATCAGTAACAAGATAATGATGGCCACTCTCACCACTTTTATACAGATCTAGCCAGAGCAATTAGTCAAGAAAGAGATAAAAGACATTCAAATCAGAAAGGAAGAAATAACACTGTCTTTATTTGTGTATGGCATGATATTATATACAGCAAACCCTCAAAGCCCCACTAAAAAAACTATTAGAGCTAATCAACAAATTCAGTAAAGTTGCAGGATCCAAAAATTAACTGAATTTATACGTACTAACAATAAATACCAGAAAGAGAAATTAAGAAAACAATCCTATTTACAAAGCATCAAAAAGAATAAAATAATTATAAACAAATTTAACCAAGGAGGTGACAGATGTATACACTGAAAACTGTAAGACATTGATGAAAGACACTGAAGAAGAAGCAAAAAAATGGAAAAAGAAACTGTGTTTATGGATAAAGATAATAAATTTTGTTAAAATGTTCATACTATGCAAAATGATCTACAGATTCAATGCAATTTTTATGAAAATTCCAATGACATTTTTTTCACAGAAGTAGAAAGCAAAATCCTAAAATTTCGGTGGAACCACAAAAGAACTTGGCTAGCCAAAGCAATCTTGAGAAAGAACAAAGCTGGAGGCATCACACTTTGAAGTGTTAAACTATATTACCCAGTTATAGTAATCAAAACAGTATGGTATTGGCATAAAAACAGACCTGTAGATAATGGAACAAATAGAGACCCCCAAAATAAACTCACACATATATGGCCCATTAATTTTTGTCAAAGGAGCCAAGAATATACACTAAGGAAAAGACAGTTTCTTCAATAAATGGTATTGGGAAAACTAAAAAGCCTTATGCTGAAGAATAAAGCTGGATTCCTATCTTACATCATACACAAAAATCAACTCAAAATGGATTAAACAGTTGAACATAAAACTCCTACAAGAAAATGTAAAGGATAAGCTCCTTGTCATTGGTTTTGACACTGATTTTTTTTTTTGATTTGACACTAAAAGCAAAGGCAATAAAAGCAAAAATAAACAAATGGTAATACATCAAACTAAAAAATTTCTGCACAACAAGGGAAACTATCAACAAAATAAAAAGGTTACCTATGAAATGAGAGAAAATTTTTGCAAGCCACAGAGCCAATAGGGGGTTAATATCTAAAAAATATAAGAAACTCATGTAACTCAATAGCAAAACAAAAACAAAAAAAAACTGAAAACAAAACAAAAAAAACCCCAAAACAAACAACAAAACAAACAAACAAAAAAACTCAATCCAATTAAAAAATGGGCAAATGACTTAAATAGACATGTTTCCAAAGAAGACACACAATGGCCAGTAGTTACATGAAAAGATATTCAGCATCACCAACCATCAGCTAAATGCAAATCAAAATCACAATGAGATATCATCTCTCACCTGTTAGGATAGCTATTATTAAAAAAAGAGATAATAAATGCTGATGAGGATGTGGAGAACAGGAATCCTTGTATACTGTTGGTGGGAATGTAATCTGGTACAGCTACCACAGAAAATAGTATGGAGGTTCCTCAAGAAATGAAAAATAGAAAAATAGAAAAATAGCATTTGATTCAGCAATCTGACTTCTGGGTATATATCCAAAAGAAATGAAATCATTGTCTCAAAGTGGTATCTGTACCCCCATGTTTATTTTAACACTACTCACAATAGCCAAGGTATGGAAAAACCTAAATGTTTGTTGATGGATGAATGGATAAAGAAAATATAATTATCTGTCCACATACAATGCAACATTATTCAACCTTTAGAAAGATAGAAATCCTGCCATTTGGGACAACATGGATGAAACTGGAGCACATCATGCTAAGTGAAATAATCCAGACAGAGAAAGACAAATACTGTATGGTACCACTTATATGTGGAATTAAAAAAAAAGAAAAGTCAAACTCATAGAAACAGAGTAGATGCATGGTTGCTAATGGCTGGGGGTTGGAGGAAATAGAGAGAAGTTGGTAAAATGCACAAATTTTCAGTTATAAAATGAATGAAGTCCAAGGGTCTAATGTTTAACATGGTGACTATAGTTGAAGACACTGTATTGTATAACTGAAATATGCAACTTGACAGAGTAGAACTTAAATGTTCCATTTCCTTCCCCCATCCAAAAAAAAGGTAAGTATGTGAAGTATTCAATACGTTAATTAATTCGATGGTGGGAATCCTTTCTCAATGTATATGCATATCAAATCACAACGTTGTACATTTTAAATCTCTTACAGTTTTGTCAATTATATCTCAATGAAGCTGAAAAAAATATCCATTTCTCTCCTCCCTCTTCCCCAGTTTGATTATCTATCTAGTCCCTATTGTGACATATATCGATATTGCAGTATTTTGCATCCTCCAATAGCATTAGATTTGATTTAGTATTTTTTTGCTCCCAATTACTAATAAGATAATCAGCAAACTCATTCTGCTTTTCAGATGACTTCCCCATTTCCCTCCTCATTTTTTGATAGTCATGTTGTGTCTATATTAACAGAGCAAATCTCAATTCCATACTACATTTCCTCTCTTAGAGCCTTCATTTTATCATAGGACTACAAGTATATTTGGTGTTTTTTTTCTTCTGCTGCTTGGATTTCAGAATTCAGGGGATACTTTGTCACTTAGTTTTGTTGTAGATGTTTTGGTATCTTAGTTGTTATGTCTAATTTTAAGGAAGAGATTCAAAAACTATGCCACTACCACCATCCTCTCAGAGTTCTCAAAGTCACTTGAGTATTTAGTGGTTTTCCCTTAACTGTTTATTTTACATATGCTGTATTACTTTTTAGTTTATGCTTTTGCAGAAAGTGTTGTTTTCCAGGAATGCATATATGACATGACATCAGGAATGCCCTTTGTGGCAGCATTTTATACTGAGATTTGAACAGAGAATTTTGGAAGGGATAATATAAAATATTTTGAGCACTTATCAAAAAATAATTATTTTTCATTGCTTCCAAGCTTGCATTTCCAGAAAATGATATATTCTTTGGGTAGGTAAATGTTAAATACATAATTAGATATAAGAAGGAAGAGGAGGTAGGGAAGGAGAAGGAGAAAATGTAATATTATACCGATAACCTGTGCTTTACTCATAACTTTAAACTTTGTTCGGATAATTTATCAGTTCTTAGTGGAGCAATAAAGCAATAGATTTAGGATCATTGGTACTTATAATGAGATTTCTTCCTTTAAGCAAATCCCTTCTTTTAGAAGAAAAGTAAAACGTTAACTCTTAGGAATCATTATGCAATAACTAAGAGAGCAGTAAAACTTTATAGGAGTTGGACCAAGTCCAGTGACTTTCTGGTTGTGAAAAGTTCAGTGGAAATTGAGTAAATGGTTCACGTAATGGGAAGTTTAAGTAATAAAATGAGGGTGTTGGAGAGGTGAAGTTCCCCCGCCCCCCGACCCCGCCACGTACATAGTAGAGATTCTGGTGATTGTTGCTTTATAATGTCGCATTTATTATAGGCATAGGCAGAATATCATAATAAGGATGCATTTTTGGTGTTTAAAAAATAAAAATCTACAGTGGTAGAGTCTTGGGACTTAAAAGGAACTTGGAAGATATTATTATACATATTGTTTTCTAATTGTCCTCATCTTTGTTCCCTTGGTGCTTAGAAAGAAAACTCCAAGTAATGTGAACTACCATGTGTTGGGTTCCTAACCATACCGTGAAGATCTAGGCATGCTACATACTGCTACATACATGGGTCTCATTTGGTCCTCCCACCTATGAAAGATACAGGTGAGAAAAGAGATGCACAAGAGAAATCAGATGACTTGCTTAAGCACAGAGTTAGTAAATTGTGGAGCCTGGGTTTGAACTCAGGTTAGTCTGACTCTTGACGTGCAGTCTTAGCCCCTGTTTCAGTTTGTTCAAACAAAACAAAACAGAACAAAACAAGACAAAACAAAAACACAAAAACCACACAGTTTAATGTAGGAAGGTGAATCTTTTCAGGGGTTTCTATTCCTGTCCAAGTTAAGGTCCATTTAGGGAGCCTGGGGGTACATCCACTGTGTAAAAATACAATTCTTGCCTGAGGTTATCACAGTTCCCATTCAGTACACATTCAGCAGAGATTCAGCACAGTTGCTCAGCTGACTCAGTTCTTGTCAGTGCCATACAATGTTCCAGGCTTCAGGAACTTGCAAATGGAAGAGACACAGTCTCAGCCCTTGGGTCTTTTGAAGGAGCAGTTTTCATGAACAGGTACATATGTATATAAAACAAAGTAGAAGCTCAAATCTAGAAAACTGCAAGGCAGTCTTCAAGCTGCAAGTCTAAGGAAGGATAAGCAGAGGAGTGATGAGTGGTGGTCACCTAAGGGCAACCAGGTCCTCTTGGTTTGCCTAGTATTTCCCGCCTCTAATACTGAAGTTCCCACATTTCAGGAAATGTCTCAGTCTTGGGCAGACTGAAATGGCTGGTCACACAGGTTTCTGCTGGTTTGGAACAATACAGATTTCCCATCAGGGAACTAGAGAATTCCTAGGCAGCCCTACTAGGGAAATTAACATTCATGATCATCATCCTGAAAATGATGGTGTAATTTTCTATAAGCAAGATTTTAATGAAGCAAGCTTGATTTGCTGCTTCATTCAAAATGTAAGTTCAATGAGTTTGCTTTGCTCTTATCTGGTAGGATTCCATGTCGTCACCAAAGACTTTACAAACCCAACTGTGAAACAGAAGCAATCCTATGTGGGCCCAGTGATGACAACAGGTACACATAGACTGCTTGTGAGAGAGCAAACTGTTTAATGGATAATTAGGATAGAGAGGCTCTGAGTTCAAAAGTTAACTTGCAGGGTTTCCACAATACCACCAACCCTAGAACAGCCCTGGGTGTGCAATCACTTACTACGTCAGCAGAGTCACCAAGTGTAATGGAACAATTTACATCTCACAGGGCATGGGGCTTGTAATATGCTTCACCACAGGCATTCTTTTATTGCTTTGAACTTGTGTGCCATTTTACTGTTTTATGACAAGGCTTGTCATAAAGACATCCAGAAACTTGGAGAATTGCTTTTAAGGCATTCTATCACATAATTAAATTTTTACTTTTCTTTCTCCCTTTCTCCTTTTTCCCTTCCCTTGAAACTCCTTCTCTTTCCATCTTTTCCTTTCATTTCCTTTTCTCCTGTACTCTCTTCTCATCTTCTCTTCCACCCTGCCTTTTCTCTCTTTGGCCTGCCTTTTCCCCCTCCTCCCACTCCTCCTCTCCTCCCTATCTCTTCCACCATCCATCCTCTGAAGGAACAAGGGATTCAGATGCAGGAGTCTTTCCCTCTCAGTGCTTCTTATTAAAGACTACAAACTAGGAGGGGACTTGCTGAGAATTTCACTACAATTTTGTTTTCACTGCTGTAGCAAGAAGTCTCCCTGAATCTTCCACAGCATAGGAGGGGGATGAAAAGGGCCACAGGCTGGGAAGAAATGACAGATATGCCTCTTTGCTCTTCCAAAGAATGTATAGGTCTGATTTTCTAATGCCTGAGTTCTTCCTGAAGGGCCCTTAAATTCCAATACTGGTGAAAAGAAATAGCATGAGTTCTTTTGTGTTAGAGTAAACAGAGAAGGAGGTGGATGCTGAGGGGAAATGAAATGTTTGTTTAGTTTATTGGGGTTTTTGGTTTTTTTTTGTTTGTTTTTTTGTTTTTGACGAGGTGGGAGAGTTGGGGAGAGAAGGAAAAGAAGAGCAGAGCTCGGGAACTGGGATAATTCTAATACTTGAGCCTCCTTACTAAGTTCATTCTGAAATTGTTGGTAGTTCCAGAAGTGCTTGGGCCACTGACCCTCACCGGTGAGGGAGCCACTGATGCAAGAATAGGACAGCATTGAGGGTCCTCTTATGAATGCCCTAGTGCAAACTGCTTAGAAACCCACCCCACTACCCCACCTTGGAGATCAATTAGCATGTTTGGCTGTCCCAACATAGCAGCAGACACCTTGTCTGACTTGTTTCTAGAAGCCCCCCATGAATCATCCAGCCACCTCCTGAAGACAAACTCTAGCAACACCCCAGAGAGAGCACTTAGTGGCAGCTGCACAGCTGAAAGGCTAAAGAAAGTGCTTGGTTACCGGTAGTCCAGGGAAACCAATGGAGCACCTTCATGCATTTTGAGAGAGCTGTGCAGAGAGGGGCACCTCTGCTACACACTAACAACTCACAAGAACAAGACAGATGAGCCTTTACACAGACTCTCTGTGCTAGGAGTATGTGGGGGACTGGAGCCTAGCAATGGAAAAAGGAGCTGAAATTTCAGCTGTCTTGTCCTCCAGCTTCTACTTTCTTGCTCTGTGAAGTTCGTAATTAAATGGAACTCTCCAGTCTTTTGTTTTTGTTTTTGCTTTTTCAGCTGTGGTATCATCTCTTTGACTCTCTCACAGTCATTCTTTCATTAATTTAGGGTGTGGGTGAGAAGAAATTTTCTTTAAAATAAAAATTGTAGTTGAAGTTCAATCTATTTGACTTTTTAGACAAATTTCATTTAAATCTCCCGCTTCGTGTATACCTCTGTACAACCCTTGGGATCTGAATTAATTGAATTCAGATGACTGAATGTGTCCTGCAGATAATGCACAAAGCCTAGGGGGAGCAAGTCTGAGCAAAAAGAGCTTTTCTCTACCTGCTGTGTCACGTGGGCCCTGATACTTCACTATCTTCACACATGAGTTGACTTCATAAAAAATATACTGCTGAACCTGCTTAACCTAGGAAGGCCTCCAGGAAGTAACTTTACCCCCTTCTTTTAAGCCATAGATTCTTGACTAAATTTTAAAAGTAGAAAATCAGTTCCTCGCCAAGGGAATTTATGACTGTGTTACTAGCCAATAAACCAAGGAACCAGGAACAAGAGTTGTTCCATACCTTTGCCAGGAGGGCAGTGGGATGCCCAGTAAACAGTTGTTATTTTACACAGTTTTAACTCTAGCAACAATGGAAAAATTTCTCCTCTGCCATAGGAACATTATTCCATCTTATTTAATTTCTTTGTAGGATTCCTGAGAAAAATACCATCTAAAAGAACATTTAAAATAAGTACTTTGAATAAATAGAACATCTCTTTATAAGATTGTATGTTTCATGTTTTGGAAAATAGGTAGACATAACATGCTGGGTAGCTCTATCATTGAAGAGTAGTTTAGGAAAGAAGAAAATTGTAGACACAATAGAGAAAAGGAAAAATATTTCTCTCTAAAAAATTCTAACAGAGGGAAAAAAAAAAACCTCATTCTTCATAATGTGGTAGTAACACTTCAGACCTGTGTCTTGGTTTATCAGAGGTATGAAAAGTAGCCACAATCAACCAAAATATATTAAAATTAGGAACAATTGGAGCATACTAAAGTAGACTTAAATCTAAGTCTTAGGCCAAGAATGCTTACTTTTATGAGCTAAAGTATAAGAAATACTGGGTGAAGAAGATGTTTAAAAAATCATGATGACATGATACTAATTTCTAGGATGTCTCCTGAGTATTGTGCACAAACCCAAATTCTCTTAATTTCTATCTGTTTCAGGTAGTAAACTAGAAACAAATGTCATCTCACTTGTGGGAGAATAAATTAATAAAACATCAAAATGCTTCCCTTTCTTTCCACCCCTTGAGACATTTTCTTCCTGGGAACAGGTAATGTTCAGCTAAAAGAGTCACAAACCAAAATCAAGGTTTGGGTCTGAGATCCTATGGAAAAAGTAGAGTAATGCAAACTTTTCACTGCTGTTTCTAATCCCAATATTTAAAAATTCAAATGGACATTAACATTTTTCTTTTGGATAGTCTATCTAGAAACACAATACAAATTAAACATACAAGCATGTTGTTAAAAAACTCTACAAAAATACTGAATATTCACCCATCTTATTTAAAAAGCACTAATAACATTCTTTGCTGATAACATATTGACATTATATATACCAAACGTTATATAAAGAACAGGACAAGGCTAAGGAAAGCTAAATAATGATTAAAACTTTAGAAAAGTTTCCTTAAGGAATGTAATCAAAATCAGTTTCTCACGGGATACAAATTCTAAAAACATAGGAAGAAGCAGGTATATTGTAGTGTACAGGATTTTTATCCCATTTTCCTTGTTTTTCAGCACTGGACAGCACAGTGATCCTAACCTGCAGGCAGACAGAATGCAATTCTTTTCAAGGCTTGAAAATTTGAAAATGATTTGAGTGGTACCACTTCTGTTTATGCACATATACCAAGAATAGAAATTAAATTCATTCAACGGCATCTCACTAAGTTGCAATATATACAAAATGTCTTGCAAAATACTCAAAGGTAGTTTATGATGGAAAAAAAGCTTTTATAGTGGCATTTATAGATAAGCAGAAGTAATTTGGAAAAGGCAAGTCAAACTAGGTGCAAAAAAAAAAGTCTTGGCTTTGTTGACTCTGCAAAAATTTATTATACTGTATATTCCTTGAGGAAAACAAAAAGTCTGTAGTGTCTTTGATGAAGGGACTGGGGCATGAAAATGGAGAATGGTGAAATATCATGTCTTCCTTCCTTCCTCCCTTCCTTCCTTCCTTCCTCTTTCTTCCTCTCTTCTTTCCTCCCTTCCACCCATTCTCCCTCTCTTCCTTCTTTCCTTCATTTATTTTTCAACAACCATTTATCGAGCATCTGTACATCTTTTACATCATGCTAGGTCCACTGTGAATGAAGATGGCTGGAGAACAGGATGTGTACAAAGGCAGAAGGTGAGCTGTCTGGAAAGACAGACTGAATTCATGCTGTTGAGGGCACTGAATGTCAGATTAAATTATGGCAATGGCTAATATTCAGTTAGTGCATGGCTCTTCTAAATGTTTTACATAATTTGACAATTAATTCTTTCAAATACCTTATGAGGTAAGGGCTACTATTACTCTCTTTTTATAGGTAAGGAAACTGAGGCACAGAAAGTTTAAATCATTTGCACATGGCAGAGCTAGAATTTGAATTTTAGTCTGGTCTTACAGTATATGCTTTTAACCATGATGCCACACTGTGAATTGATTTCAACTTTATTTTGCTGGCCATCAGGAGCTATTTTGTTCTTGGGCTTAGTTTTATTCAGTCAGTTCCCTCACCTGGAAAGTAAGGATAATAACAAAAATACCCACTTCAGAGGGTTGTTGTGACAATTAAATAAGATAAGATATCAGAAATTGTTTTGAAAAGTTATAATGTGCCACACAACATTATTGATATTCTAGTAGGAAACATAAAATAAGTGCTTCTATGAATAAAATCTTGGCTAGTCACTATTTACCAGTGGACACAATCCTTACTGACATTATCAGCCAGCTATTGGCCTTGATTAGATGAATGAAAAAGATTCAAGAAGGAAGAGCAAATTAAGTGAGAGGGGACAATGGTGTTATCATAGTGACACCACTGAGGAATCTATGATCCATATAATAAATATTGTTGTGTGCTTACGCTGATCATGGACACTTGACCAGATTCTAAACAAGGCCTGTGCCATCAGGTACTCGCAGTAATCATTTAAGATTTGCACCACATTTCATGGCTCATGAAAGATTCTCAAAACCTTTACCGCATTTGATCGTATCATCCCTTGAAAAACCTGCACAAGAGATGAAATTATTTCCATTTTCTAGTTGAGAAGTTGAGGCTCAGAGAGCTCGAGTGACTTTTCCAACGTCACACAAGTGGAATGTAGAAGACTCATGGCTCCTGACCTAGATGCCTTGCTTTCCAAAACACCATTTTCTCAGCAAGAGCAGAGTGCCTTATGTCATAACAATAATAGTTGACCACTCACTGTGTGCCAAGCGTTGTTCTAAGGGCTTCACATGAATTAGTTCATTCAACACTTTCAACAAACCCCTGCAGGACATATCCTATATTACTTCTGTGAAATACCAGACTGTCCGTTAAGGTAAAGTAATGACTTTTGACACACGTTGGAAGACTTCCCTTAGCCTGATATTGCCTCTGTGAGGCCATTCAACTCTGTGATTAATGAGTCCACACACTTGAGATGAGGGAGCTGGCCTCCAGCAGGAAATTCTCTCTGAGATGGTCTGACAGTAACAGTGGGAGAAAATGCTCCTTCCTGCTAAGGCAGAGGAAAGACTAGCACTGTCCACAGGTTGGAATCCTCTTTTGAAAATCACAGCTCTGTGTGCCTTCCGTGGCAGTAGTAACCTGTCTGGATTCCTGCAGAATGACTCTCATGACGAAGTCTGCCTCTTTCACAATCGAGATGTGAGAAAGTTGAGATGACTCCCTCCCCTGATAGACTAGCCTGGGTCAAGGCTAGAACATAAATAGCAGAAAATGGAATGAGTGAGTGATAGCACCCAGCTGGAAACCTGAAACCTGGCACCCTCTGACCTTGTTATTAGTAAATGTTCTTTTTTAGAAACAGAGGGATTGTTCAAGGGGAACAGCAAGAACTGATAATTGATAACAATTCAACAGTCACAAGGAGGATAATAGTTAAAAAATAAACTCTGGGGCATTTATATGAGGTCTTCAGGCGGGTGAAGGTCACAGTCTGTATGTAATGGCAATGATTTTCTAAAGGCATTTAACAGGACAGAGAAGCTATTCAGATGTTTGATCTCTTCCTCATTCTAACTGTCTAATCTTGTAACTCTAGGACCTCAGCCATGGAATTGCACACCTCAAATCGGCTGGTTCAGACTGGCCTGATGGCCCATATCTCTTCTGCCAATGAAGAATTGAGAACTGTATAATTATATACCCAGCAAAACGCCATGGCTTTGAGTTCAGAGAATCAATATCTTGTGTTCTTCTGAATGGAACATTCTATTCTCATTCCTAGAGGCTTTGTGTGTGTGTGTGTGAGTGAGAGAGAGAGAGTGTGTGTATGTGTGTGTGTGTGTATGCACACACATGTGCTTTTTGATGGTGGAGAAGGTAAAGGGGGGTTTGGATTGGGGTAGGAAAAAGGCTAGTTCATGTCAGGGGTAAATTTTCATTTTTTTTTATTCTATAATTTAATTTAACTTCTCCAAGTGTATAATTTTTCTTCTCATTAGCATTGTTCCTGAGAAATCAAAGCAACTGATTAATCACATTTTAAAAATATTCAAATTTATTGACCTCAGAAGAGAGAAGAAAGGAAAAGAAAGAGAACACTCTCTTCACTAAATAAAAACCTTTTTTTTTTTTTTTTTTTGACGTTTTTGAACAAGTGCTCCAGTGAATAAGCTGTAACAGCTGGATAGGACATTGAGCTATTTTTTTTAAAAATTCTGATAGCTAATGCAGACATTTGACAATTAATAAAATGATAACCCTGGAGACAAAATGACGTTGTGAACTCAAAGTTGATTTTGGTTAAAAAAAGGAAAAAGAAAAACTCCACATACTCTGAAAATGTCTTTTATGGGAAGGAAGAAACACTGAGCAAATTAATCAAGTAAAAAAAAGCACTTATAAATGCACTTCAGTTCCTCTGTCATAAATAACCAGTGATAAACTGTTAAAACACAGCCATTTTCCTGGGCCTCTGGGTTATGAATGCTGAACACTCACCAGTTTTTCCTCCCCTCCCCTTCGTAAGGGTGTAGTAGGTGGATGTTGCTGTATGATGATGCCCTTTACGTGGCATGAGTGAAATTCAAATTCAGCTCCAGGGTGAACTCTGATTTGCTGATTCTCACACTCTTTGCTAGTGACTGATTTGAGAGCCCAGAGCTAAGATAATCTTTCCATGACTTTCTTCTGGCCCTGTTACTGAGCTCCTTTGAACAAACGGATAGATGGAGGAAGGACTTTTGTTCCATGACTGGGAATGAACCACACTTTATTTTCCTCTCCACGGGGAAAAGGGGGCATGTAGCCTTGTTTATCATTGGCAGTTACCTTGAGGCAGGAGGTTGGGAAGAAGAAAAGGATCTAGGTCCTTGATGACATAGTTCACTTGTTTGATTAACCAACTGTGCTCTCTGCTCTTCACTGGCATCCTTACTGGTTTTCAGGCACTTGTTTCTTAAAACCTTTGACATGTATAATAGTTCAAGTCTTTCCTCTCAGTGATGAACACAGGGGGCAGAAAGGGAAACTTAAAATTCATGTGACCTTTACACTACTTTCTGCAAAAACCAAACAAATAAGCACAAATGAAAAATTCATTTTAATTTAAAATTGACATCTTTGCCCATTTAAGATTTCACTCTCAACACCAGAGGGTAGGGACAGTATCTAGGGGCTATCTTTGTGTTTCCAGTACCTAAAATGGAGATTGAATAAATGAAAGGTCCCATCTAAATGGTGTCTCTACCACATGTAGTTTAACTAATATAATATTTGTTTTTATTTATTTATACGGCTTGTATTAGCCCAGTGGTTTGTAATCTCTTTACAATTATGACATTCGATTGCTCGATTTTGAATATGTGGAACTCTCAATGAGCTCATACCCTAATAGGGGAGACAGATATAAATAATCATTTATGATATAAAGTAATAGACTTAGGAATTAAATGCTTCCAAGGCCTGGAGGAAGGAGCACCTGCATCTGACTGCCACGTGGTCTTATCGAGAAAATATTTCCAAATAACTACATTCTTAAGAGTTGTGTAATAGTTTGCCTGGCAAGCATGAGGGCTGGGGTGGAGAAGAGGGTGCATTCTAGGCAAAAGGAACAGCATGTGTAAAAACAGTTATGTGGAAAATAAATCATGGCACGTTTAAGAAAATCCAAATAATGGAACATTTCTAAAGAGGAAGAGAAAGGAATCAATGCTTGTTTAAAATAATGGAACATTTCTGGAGAGAAAGAGAAAGGAATCATTGCTTGTTAAACAACTAAGTTGTGTTGTTGGGGCCTGAGCTAGGTTAACATATATGATCTTTTTTAATTCTCACAACAAACATTTCACAGATTAGGAACAAGAGGCTCAGAGAGTCTGGGTGACTTGGCTGTTTGTATGTATTTAGTAAACAGTGGAGCTAGGATTTGAACCTGAGTTAGTCTGGAGCTGATAGTCGGGCCTTTCTCACTAAAATGTGATGCCTATCTGAATCTCAGGGACGCCTGTAGGCCACGGCAGGAACAAAGCTTCAAATTTAGGAATGTCAGCTATGAGGAGACCTGTGTTCCTTACTGAGAAGTTTGGATCTTATACAGTGCGGGGATGTCAAAGAGGGTGTTGGAAGCCTAAGGCTGGAATGATTTAGCCGGTGATAAAAATTTGTCAGTTACCATCCTATTGGCTGTATTCATCACATGTGCATAGTCAAAATCATTCGATGATAACTTAGGGACTGAAGGGAGAAGACAAAAACAAAGCTTTAGGACATAATATCTAAGGGGTATTTATGAAAAGAGAGCCAGGGAAGGAGATGAAAAAAGAGCACCCCCAAGAGTTAGGAAGGAAACCAGGAAAAGGGTTGTGAGGCGAAAGTCAGATGGGTTCAGAACATCAACCCAGAGGCGGTAATTAAGGGTATCAAATATTTCGGGAGAAAGTAATAGGTAATTAAGCTTCAATAATGTATGTTACCCCATCCTTATCCCTGTTGTAATCCAGGGTGAGTATAATCAAAAAGCAGCTTCTTACTCAAATTTATACATTCTTACAAGAGCAGTCACCCAATGGGAACAGGAGATATTGATACTGGAATGTGAGCTGGAAAAGATCTCAGAAGTCGCCTAGTCTCTATCTTATGTAACAGATATACTCGTTTCCTTATGCCCACATTTGCCCATTCAAATATACAGGAGGCTTTCTCCTGCTATCACTGAGGTTAGGGGCCCATAAGAAGAAACCTGACTTTTCTTGTTCACGCCAATCATTTTCTCTTCATGATGTATCACTATAAACAACAACAGTGATAACTCACATATTTATATGCTCGTGATGATATCAAAGTGACTTTACTGTCTCCAGAAGCCTGTGAGTTAGGCAGAGAAATAAGTGTTCCACTTTATAGATGAGCAAATAGAGTCTTAGTGAAGTTAATGTAAGTTAACCTGAGGTTACTTAGAGCGAGATTAATGAAATAAGAAGGAAAAATCAGCTCTGGTTCCAAGTCTTCCCTCAGTCACAGCATCATTAGTGGATGATTAGATAATCTTGGGTACTAGTCTCTCCCTCTTCCTCACTTTTTTTTTTTTCCATGTAAAGCTTGTTTTTCCAACCCTGCAGTAAGCCTCAAACAGTGCATTGCAGACTTACATTTCTTCTGGCTGAATCTTACAGTGAAGATGGCCCATGAGCGATAGTTCTTCCCATGTCAGCTACCTGCCACTGGGACCACATTCCCAGACTTGCAGTGAAGATTAAGAAGTGAGTGTTGCTTATTTAAGTGAGTGAGTTCCCCTTTATTGCTGGATAAAATGGTGCCATGGTTCTGTTTTCACAGCATTTAGATGAGAGATTAGAGAGTCATCTGGGTAATTTAACAACCGTAGAAAGTCAGTCTGGATATTTCAGGCTTGTTGAGTAGGTTTTCCTTTTGCTTAAATTCTCCGTGTCATTCTCTGTCCTGGTCAATTGATGAGAAAACTGCCGAGTTTGCTCTTGGTTGTGTGGAGAAAAGGTGCTGCAGAACATGGACTTCTCATGCCCTACAAACCAAGTAACTCATGAAGGAAAAAAACTCACACCCCAAAATAGACATGACTTTTTATTTTTCCATTTTTTTTTCTTCTATAATCTAAGAGCCGTGTTGGAGTTAGATTTCAAGTTTTGACATTCAGAAGCTTAGAGATACACAGAATTTATAACTTAAAAAAAGAGATGTGTGCAGAAATATAACCTTTATGGGTAGTAGCCTTCTAATGAACCTATCTCAGTGGATGTACTGGTGTTTTACAAGCTGTTTCTGATGAATTTCACTGTGGGTCTTCTGTCTACGCTTTTGCTCTTTAGAGGAATTGGTCAAAGGAAAAGGAATATGCCTGTGACTGGTTCGTGATGTATCCATTTTATAGCTAAAGAAATTTGATCTCTCTCCCAAGGTCATGCTATCGTGCCCTTAAACAACTGATCCATCACACACACACACACACACACGCACACACACACACGCACACACACACACATGCGCACACACACACGGAGAAAGAGAAAGAGTCAGAGATTGAATGAGAGTCCCATTTATACTATGAATAAAAGGAAGGAATTACTAAGACCTCTTATAATTCTCATTGCCTCTACCTTGCCCTTTCATGGATGTGCATGATGAAAAGTCACAGCCTTTAGATAGAAACAAACTGCTTTCCTCTCGTTCTGTTTTATTTTGGGTTAATTTATTGTTATTTCTTTGACTCCCCTCTTCCCTCTTCTCGTAAACTCAGCACCAACAAATGTGATCTGCATGCGATCCCATTCAAGTTAACCTTTTTTAGTGCCTACCCACAATTTGGTTTCTCTGGGTAGTTAATCTGGATGAGGAAATATCTACCAGGCCACTTGGCAAGACATGAGATTTTCCGTTCTTTTTGAAAACCAATGAAAAGGCAATTATTGCCTCACACTGCTCTGAGTATTCCACACAGAACTGCCCTCCGCTTCCTGAACAGAATCCTCGGCTGCTGCCTTTTATCCTCAGCCACTCCCTGACTTCTTGGCATGATGTTATCTGACCAGCACTGAGACAAACATATCTTTGGGTCTGAGGAAGTGAATATGTTTCTCAGTTGGCAACAGTCATTGTACAAGCAGAGAACACTTGTTGAGTGAGTACTATGTACCAGGAGTGGAAGGATATGGAGGCAAATGAGACAGTCATGCTCTTTGCAAAGAGCTCCCTCTCCAATAGGCAAGATCACCATGTGAGCACATTTGGTCATTTCAGTTTGTGAGACTCTCAAATCCAAAGAAGCTCATGCTACACATATATAGAGGAGAAGAGTCTGTAACCAGTGTTGGCAATGGTGGACAGGGAAGACTTTCTGGAAGAAGTAAGCTCTGAGTTAGATTTTGAAAGACGAGTAGGGATTGTCAGGTGGATAACAGGGAGAGTGGAGGTGGGGGGGGGAGGGCATGGAAGAAAATGAGAGCTATAATAAAGACAAGAGTCAGTTCGTTGTAAGTGTTTGAGGAACACGACCAGATTTGTGGTTAGAAACATCATTTTGACTCTTCCTAGATGATGGATTTGAATGCAAATGCTGGGAACAATTACTTATCTGTGTAAATTGTGAGTTGCCAAACTACTGCCAGACCAAATCTGACCCAGCAGCTGTCTGATTTTGTAAATAAAGTTTTATTGGAATGCAGCCACACCCATTTTTTTAGTATATTGTCTGTGGCTGCTTTCATTCAAGAACAGAGTTGAATAGTTGCAACACAGGCTGCAAGGACCACAAAGACAAAACTATCTACTGTCTGGCTCTTGACAGTAAAAGTTTGTTGACTTAAGCAGTGCCAGAGTTAAGGTAATGGAGGATGATGGCTTGAATTAAAGCTAGAATAGAGAGGAATGGGGCATGCAGGAGCTATATAGGAGGAAGTAAGGATAGGATTTGATGAGTGATTGGACTAGAGGGAAGGGCAGAGACAGGAGAGACACAGGAGTCTGGGAAGACTCTGGGTCTCTATTTAGCACAGTTTTAGCATCATGTCTTGCATAAAGATGCAGAAGAAGCTGTCTTTTTCCTCAAGGAGCTGCAACTCCAGTAGAAGAGACAATATCGTTTATGTAAACATCTTTAACACAAAAATGAAAGAAATGAGGTCATGAAATTTCAGAGAGGAGAGAGAGAGATGATGTTTAGATGAAAATTTGGTGAAGGCTTAAAAGAAGAGTAATAGTTTGAGTTTGGAAAGTTAGGGATGGTTTGGACATAGGGATGAATTGGAACAAGGGCCTCCTGGAGAAAGAAGATGCAGGAGCACATGTAAGGATGTGGACACCAGGTGAGGAAACAGCAGCAGAGCCAATTAGAGGAGCACGGACTTTACTGGATAGTCAATGAAAATCTGGGGTTTTTAAGCAGGAGAATGACAATACCAGAGCTATACTTTGGTTACTCTGGCAATGAGTTCAGAGTTACTGAGTAGAGAAGAAACCAACAAAAGGAAAGGAAACTAACACTGGTCTTTCAAAGCTGAGCTTTGCTGATCTCTCAGTAAATATTTCTCCTTTCTTCATGTTCCCATCACACCCCAAGACTTTGAATTAGAGCACTTATTATGCTGTGTTGTAACTGTTTACTTGTCTATACAGCAGGAGAGGACAGGGAATGTGGCATTCTTAGAGAAAGCATGTGCAGTGGCTAAGACATGTCTGGGCTTGACTTTTATTTGATCTTATTCTCTCCATGCCTTGGTATCCTCATCTGGACATAATTATTGTAACTGCTTCTGCAACTAATAATAATTGTAACAATTTGTTGTGATCATTAAGTAAATTAACATGTGAAAAACAGAACAGTGACTGGGTAGAAGGTGGGGATAGTGAATGCTACTAACTATCACTCCTAGTGCCCAGCTCGGTGTTTGGAAACTAATAAGGCTTTTGTTAATGAGTGAATGGAAGTGTCTACAACAAGCCAGACAGTTTTTCCTAGTTGTTTTGGACTATTCTCACCACACCTCTGAGAGGAAGACATTATTTCTAATTTTAGGGAAGACGAAAGCGCTCCGGTGCTAAATGACAGCGCCAGGGTGCAGATAGAGCCGTACCAAGCCCCATTTAACAGGGAGATGATAGAACAGAGAGAATTTAAAGAGATGAGGGTAATGGGTGTACTCAAGCCCTGGTGGAGGTGGGAGAGGGGCTGGATGAGAAGCTCAGGGGAAAGTCTTCCAGTGTTTTCCTGAGACAACACAGAGGAGATACTCTGGAGAGTAAGTGTCAGGTGACAGAGAGGGAAGCAAAACTATGTGCTGAGTAGGAGGTGTGCAGAACTGGGAAGTCTGCTCAAGGGGGAATAAAGAACACTCCACCTTCTTGAGCTTAGGGGACTAGAGGAATGATGTTACCATTTGTAAAGATAGAAATACGCAGATTTGATTTGGGGGGTATGAATTTAAGAGTTTGTTTTAGATATAAAGAATTTGTTGCTCCCACAACATTGCACAATGAGTTGAAAATGTGACCCAGAGCTCGGGTGAGAGGTTGGAACTGGAGAGAAACACGTGGGCGTCATCTGCCTGGAGGTGAGGGCTACAGTCACAAATGTGGCATCTATGAACGTAGCAGTCCCACAGGCTGCTTCTGGACTCAGCTTGGAAAAGGGCTTTCCAGCCAGGATCCCATGCCCACGCCCGGTACATACGCTCAAGTTGATTTGTCACTGGATGTCCTCATTGGCCATAAAAGACATGGCAAGTGACCAGTGTGCAAAGGGTCCTCTCTCAGGATCTTCCCACAGGAATGACAAGCTCTGGTTGGAGACAGCTAAACTCTCTAACTCAGGGGTAGACAAGACAGGAAGAGTGAAGGCGGGACTTAAAGTAGCAACTTCTCTTCTTAGACTTCTGTGCAGGTAACCGAGCCCAATGTCGCTTCACGTAACCAGGCACAGAGCTCTAGAAATGAATTGAATCTGCTTAAACTACTGCCCCCGACCCCAGAATCCAATGCAAATGAACTTATTTGGTCAGAGAGGGTCATAAACACATCATAAAATCTGACCTTTCCAAGAGGGGTTTATCTATAAATAACTGTGGTTATCCCCCAGGGTGCTAGACATCAGCCTGATGGAGGCGCTGAGAGCAGAGCGATTTCCTCAGCTCCCTGGGCATCAGTGTGAGAGGGGAAGGCAGAAGGGCTTTGCAGAGGCTCAAGTATAAGCCCCTGCAGTCCTACATCCTGCTCCCTCTGGCAGGGCCACTGCCGCTTTGACTGGCTCCCTCTGCTCTGCTGAGCCATGGAATGTGGCTGCCGGGAAATGAATATTAAGATTTCTGTGTCTAAATATGTCACCAGTGAAGCTCCTTCTAAAATATTAATTGTGGCAACGTTGGAAATACATAAAAGTACTGACAATCATGCTTGTTCAGACCACAGAAGGTTTAATTTCAAAGTGGTTTTGAAATTTTTTCTTGTGCCTGTGAGCAATGGATTCATCAAAATCCTTTTTTTTCCCCTGAATAAAAGAGCCCCTACCGGTGCCCATCCAGTGTCATTAATGTGGAGGAGGTGAGTGAGATTAGAGGAGTCTGTATCATTTATGATGAGCCCATTAGTGAGCCAAATTATTTCAACCAGGCCTTCTAGCTGATGGGGTATAAAAGATACAGACAGGAGGCAATGGAGACTCATTGGAGGCGTTGCTAACAGAGTCAGTCCCTTAGATTCCAAGATAAGACAGCATCTGCCCTATTTTCAAGTCTGGGCCTGCAACATCACCATACAGTTAACTCAGCAAACAATGCCGATGAAACCTTTCGTTGTTTGCCAAGTTGGTAGTTCATTTCCTCGTTGTTATCTTCTGTCTAGTAATCCTAAGTATATCAAGAATTGGAATCATGGGATCTTGTGGCTAGGAGTTTGTAATTTCTTTGAGAGTAGGGACCATGCCTTATACTTTTTTTTTTTAACTCCAATACTCATTGGGCCTGAAAAAGTGTTGGTGTCTCCAAAGATGTAAAGAATGTGGTGTAGAGCATTCATTCAATAGGAGGAATCTCACGCTTACCAGAGTGAAAATTAGTTTTTCTGGGTATGAGTGAAAATGTCTTAGACATTACAATCTCAGCTCTCCAAGGCTCAGACCAATGTGACATATTAGTATTTATTAGCAATTAGGAAAAATAAGGTCTAGAAAGGCCCTGCAGGGAAGGAAGGCTTTCATTACTATAAAAAAATGTTGAGAAGCACTGGCAGCAGGGAAGGAGAGAGCCTTGCTTTTCTAGAGTCAGAAGACCTTTTTTCAAGTCTCCACCCACTACCTACCAGCATAGCTCATGTTCCTAAGCTTCAAGTGTCTTCATCTTGTGAAACGGTGCTCATGGTACAAGAAGGGGAACAACCTGTTCATTTCACTACCTTATGCCCTCCTGCTAACAGTGACTAGCACAAGCTCTTAATGTGAATTTACTGAATAAATGATTCTCCCTCAAAGGGTTCTTCGATGCTTAATGGAGAGGATGACCACAAAGCTTCTAACTTGGTGCTGGGCACATTCTAGGTGCCCAGTCACTGCCGGCTGCCTTTCTGCATCCCATCCTCCCCCACTGCTGGGCTCACACAGACTTCACGGATGCAGACTGGAGCCCCAGACAGGGCAAATAACTTTCCTGATGTTGCAGAGCAAGTCTGTAATCCTGCTGAGAACTGAGGCTAGTTCTCTCAGCTCAAATTGAGCCTTATTTAATTAATTATTATTAAAATTATTTTCCCAGAACATTCACCAAGTTCTCTATACTCTTGGAAAGACAATTCTTGCACCACTGAAGTGTAATCAAGCCATATTTAAATTGATTTCAATTGGGAGCCATCTGGATACACGAAGCACAAATTTACACGCCTGGAGCAATAACGCAAGTGCTTTGCTCTGCCAATAAGATGGTCAGGAAAGGGCTTTGGGGAAGCATTCTGAGGGGCAAACTGACACACCGCACTGTCTCCAGTGTAACATGCAGACAATCTGAGAGGAGGGCTGGTAGGCATAACATAAGGGTTTGGAAGAGCATTGCGATGGCAAGGGGCTGGATCAACAAGGATGCACCATCTGTGCTCCACTAAGGGTCTTCCTAGTGTTGAGTTTATAAACCGTGCCTCACCTGTAGAAATGTATTCTTCCAAGCATCATGAACTCACAACATTTAGGAAGGCAGAATCTCTCCTAAGAATTTTCGAGCCTTCAACTTCACCAACAATTCAAGTAGTGAGATGTGCATGCTGCTTAACCTCCCAAAGATCCTGCTTCCTTCTCATTCCATTTGAGTATTTAGTAGCATTTTATGCTTTTGCATTTTTTAGTAAAGCAATTTTGAGGGGAGAGACTATATCTCAGACCCTTCACAAACTCACCCTGTCTTCTTACCTTGCATACAGAAGATCCTCAAAAATGTATGTTGAACCAACGAATGCATTCTACAGTCAAAGGGAAAAGAGGGCAGGTCTAACACTACTGACCATCATTTATGTTCCAGGTATCATATCATGCACATTACAGGTATTATTTCACTTAACCTTCACAATTGACTTGTAATGTCACAAATTTATTAAGTGGCTGAGACTGGAGTCAACCAAGGTTATTTCAGACTCCAAACTCTATGCTCATTAAGAAAAAAAGAAATCTTTCAGCAGCCAAGAGAATGGCCCGTAAAGACCTTCCATATAGGGAGTGTAATTGACCAAAGAGCCCAGCAGCACTGAGCGAAGACCCAGCTGCTGCTGTCTGTCGTGCTCTGACAGCTATGCCCGCTTTTACACTGAGGCCATGCTCCCCACCTGCTGCTCTCAGCTAGGAACTGAGGGCGGCAGGGATGATAATGCAGGCCAACTCTGGCTTAAGGACAAAAATTCCTCAGACCGCATGGCAAACAAGGATGTTTGTACCCAACCTCCCATCCAGGGTGTCTCTCTTTCACTGGGGTCAGACTTGCATCATGATCTGATGGTTCTTCCAGCCTCCTCCCACTGCCTCCCAGCTTTATCCTCATGGGCATTTCCCCTAATAAAGTGCTTGCACATTTAATACATTCTTGATGATCGCTTTTTAGAGCGCCTGATTAACACAGTTCTAAATACTTTTTCCATTCCGAGCTATTGAGATTCATAGCTTACGTTAGTTTTCATCCAACATTTCCCCAATACACCACTAACTGAGAAGTGAAACAGTGTGTGATCTCCATCCCTGGTGTTGCGGGGCCTGCCACAAGTAAGCGATTTACTAGAAGCTTATGCTTCACTCTGTAATCCCTTGTCCAGTGTTTGTCTTCACTATAAGGTAACAAGCCCTGTGAAGTCAGAGTCTGCAGCTATCCTGTTCTCCGCTACACCCACTGCCTACAATAGTGGCTGGTACATAGTAGGTGCTCAATAAATAAAGATTGAATAAATGAGAAAAATTCCTATACATTTTTTACTCAATTACATAGCCATATTTGTTTGATTTTTTTTTTAAAGAGGAAGATCTATATCCTTAGCAAAATTGAGGGTTAAATGCTATTTTAAATGTAATTAAAAACTTTATTCTTTAGCACATTGGCACATACCCTGAGGATAAAAATATTCCTGTTCGAAAGTTATGAGTGAACTAATTTGCCCAAAGGTCAACATTAGGAAGAGAACCCAGACCTTTCAACTACTAATTCAAGGTGATATCTTTTCTAGGCACAATATTCTTTTGTATTTATATCTTGCTATTACATTCTAGTTGGAGATTATTTTTTTTTCCCAGTTTGCCATTGTTGGCATTCCTATTATAATTTACTTTACCCAATTTGTCATTTTTCTTTGTATACATTCTGTTTCTTGCTAACTTTATTTAATCTATGCCACCTCTGATTCTTACTTTTTAGTTTGGAGTATTTGGAACTTATGGGAGGGAGGACTAGTACAATCCTTGACATCACCAGGCATTTTCTCTTGCTTTCCCCTCAATCACTGAGAATAGATCTTTTGCTCTATCTTTTCTCTGCTGAGGATAGAGTTTTGTTCTCATTAAATTGTGCAGAAATGCCTTTTTGTGGTGCAAGTGGGTCATGCTGAACAGTGGTGTTTAATTACCCTCCTTCCTTCATGCAGACCCTATGCACAGAGATGCTCAAAATGTTCTCACCCTCTTTTAATGAAGGTTAGCTGTATAGTGGCAACTCCCTCCTTCTAGTTCTGGCTAAAATTCTTCTCAGAGACATACTTGAGTCTCTTCCTCTCATAAGCCTTATCCAATCTATCAATAACTCCTGTTGGTTCAATCTTGAACATGTATCAAGAAACCGATCAGTTCTTGCCACCTTCATTGCTGCCTTCCTGGAACAGGGCCCGTCTCCAGCTCACATTATTGTTACTGCAGTAGCCTCCCAGCTGGTCTCCCTACTCTCACTCAGGCCCCCTTACAGTCTGTTCTCAATACTTCAGAACAGAAGGCAATGCTACCACTCTGCTCCAACCCTCCACTAGAATCCAGAGCAAAAGCCTGAGTCCTTTGGGTAAACTTCAAGGTGTAACTCAACTCACAAATCTCATTTTTCTCTGCTCCAGCCACACTGGCTTCCTTTGTGTTTCTAAAACATGGCAGCCATGTCCAGCCTCGGGGAGTTTGCACATGCTGCTCTCTTTGCTTGAAAGGCTCTTTCCCTAGATATCTGCATGGCTCCTTCCCTTACTTCCTTCAGGGTTCTGCTCAGATGTCATTGTCTCAAAGAAGCCTTCTTTGGCCACTTTATTTAAAATTGTGACCCCTCCCACTCCTGATGCTCTTGATATCTTCCCTTTGTTTATTTGTTTGGTTTTCATAAGCATAAACCTTATGATCACCTGAAAAAGCCACATATTTTACCTGTTTAATTTTTTTAAAGATCAGGTTTATTTGTTTATTTTTTAGAGGAGGTACTGGGGATCGAACCCAGGACCTCATGCATGTTAAGCATGCACTCTACCACTTGCTATACTCACCTCTCTGTTTAATTTTTTAAAATCACTCTCCTTTCACTATAATAAAAGATTCATGAGGGCAGGAATTTTTTGTTTGATCACTGCTGTATCCCTAGCACCTGGCATGCAGTAAGCACTCAATAACTATTTGTTGCATGAAAGAATGAATGTTCTGCCTCCTCATTCATCCTTCTATTCCTGCTTTGAATCTGAAGCTTTCATCTGCTCTGTGATGCCTTCCCAGCAATCATGACCAACCAACTGTCCCCTCCTTTTAAATGGAACATGTTTTATAGTATTGATCAATGTTATGAATTTCCACAGCATCTTTTTGTCCTAAACTATGAGCAACTCAAGGGAAAGGATGGTAATTTATTAATCTCTGTATCCCTAACATTTAGAACAATATCTGACATAATAGTCATCCAACAAATACTTGCTAGCTGTACAAAAGAATGAATGAGTGGACCAAGAGAAATGCAGCTCTTAGCAAATATGTTTGCTACTTCAAAGTGGTAACTGGTGCACAATTATTATCATTGTTAGTGACAACGGCAATGAAAATATCAGAGTCACCCTTGAGACTGGAATGGGGCATCTCCAAAATTTTCTCAAAAGAAAACCTCCTTGACTAGGTTTTAGATTTTTGGCTTCCATCTCACTATGGCAACGGAATAGAGTTGAAAATCAGTATCACTAGCTAAGAAAGTTTCCCAGTAAATTGGAGATCATGTCCAGTAAAGCAAGACTAGGAACCTTGATAAAACAATCAAGATAAATCAGCTTTACCAAGATTGAACAAACATAAAGGCATTAACCATATTCCTGAGATTACGCAGATCCAACAACAAAGGCAATTAGATTAATATGATTAGATTCTTCTAGCAAGATTTTTCCTTCTTTCCTTCCTTCCTTCTTTTCTTTTTTCTTTCTTTCTCTTTCTTTCTTTCCTTTTTCCTTTCTTTCTTTCTTTCTTTCTTTCTTTCTTTCTTTCTTTCTTTCTTTCTTTCTTTCTTTTTAATTTTGAAAGAGAGGCATTTCTCTAAAGAAACAAACCTTTCGAGAACTTTTTCTGGTATTTTTCTATTTATAAAACAAATCCATAGGCCTAGAAAACATATGCAGTGGTATGTATATTTAATGAGTATTCAAATTTGCTATTGCATAATAAAGGCCAGGGATATGAAGCACTATGTTATGAAGTGTTATAATGCTACCAAGAACCTTAGCAGATTTGGCAGAGTTGCTACTGTCATGTGGCAATGGAAATGGCACATGTTTATCTGCCAAAGGTTGACAAAAGACTGGTGCAGTATTTCAGCAGAAGTGAGCTTTTTAAGAGAGGGTAAAAAGCGCCATTTTGATTTTTGTGTTTCAATCGGATCACATATTTATTTGGTTTTTGCAGCCCTGGTAGTTGCTAAGTTTCCCTCAAGAGAACCAAAATCTTTTCCTTTGCAAAAGACAATTCCCAAGGCGGGGTGAGTAAACACCAGAAACCAATCAAGAAAGGAATTTTGTGTTTTAATGGTGCTCTACTTTTCAATTTTCCCTTTATTAAAAATTCAGTTTCTGTTAAGCACAGAAAGTAAAAACATGCTACCTCACTACCTCACTGATGTATGTAATGAAGTGGTCCTGAAAACAAAAGGACACGTTGTGATCTGAAAATACTCCACCAAATTATGAAAGCAAATGATTTCTTGCCAAGAGAATAAGGTATGAACTCAAGAAAAAACATTTTGCCGAGTTCAGTGGCAGCATTAAATCTGCAATTTGTAATAGCACAATTTGTGGTGTGTGTGTGCGTGTGTATATGTGTGTTTATATATCTGTATCTAGATTACATACAGATACTTGCTTCTCATAGTAACAAAAAAAGCCAAAGCAATACAGTGACAGTAAAAACGCAGCCACAGATGGTGTGTCCATCCATGTGGATAAGTGTCACTGAGAGGACTGAAGCACACCCTGCTCTCTGTGAACCCCCTGCTGGGTGCCCAGCCCTGGAGTGACCCTGGGCTGTTCCTGGTCATACCTCCTGCATGTGACACTGCCTGTTTGTGGGCTTTGTTTGCTCCAAAGATGCTGCCCCTTTTCTTCTCACTGCAAACCAAATGGGATGGTCCGGCTGTCGCTTCTCAGCGGTTATGGGCTGTACCTCTGGGTGGCTGCACGCCCTTGTCACCGTTCCTCAGCCCCTTCTGCTTGCCATTTGGCCACCCTTTGACACTTGGCTGAGGTTAGTTCCCTGACTAATGAGAAGGATGGTGTATAGGGATGCTAATGAAGTGGCTCAGTAAGTTGCCTGTGAATTTTGCATGACATTCTGGCACCACAGTAACAAGCCACCCCACGGGTTGGCTTCTCCAGAGACACAAAAAAAGACATTCTTTTAAAAGCTTCTTTTCTGATTTTTCAGCCTTCATGCCCCTTCTCACTTCCCACCACTCCTATTTTTCTGCCTACTATGGCTAATCTTGCTAAAAACTTGAGTCAAAAAATATATATGATAATCCTTTGCTAAAAAACAAAAAACAAGGCAAAAAAACCCAAAAACAAAAACAAAACCCCCCGTGCCATTAAGACTGGACTCACTCTAATGCCCTAAGCCTGGCATTCAAGGCTTTGTACCACTATGAGTTATCCAAAGAGGTCGAGTAACTTTTTTATCTCCGTGTCAATACACGATGACATGAGAACAACACGATGTGTGGTTTCATTAGGTCTGATTTATTATAAAGAGTATTCACTTTGATGGTCACAACAAACTCATTATTCTCACCTGTCACAGGAGCAAACTAAGCTTTCAGAAATGCTCGCACACGTTTGCAAGCCTCGGACAGGCCTCAGGGATCTTTGCATGAATGCTGGGGAGTTCCGGAGAACACCACTTTGACACTATCCTGTAACACTGAAGGACTCTGAATAATAACCCAGAGACCTGAAGTATATCACACGAGGCGAAGTTTCTCTGTTCTTTGCCTACTCTTGATAAGTAGACTGGATACTCTAAACTGATTACTTGGGCTTGTCTTACTCCCTTGGGAACACAGATAGAATCCGGGGTGTTCTCTAAGGGATGTCCTCAGATAGACATCCAAAGAAGACCATATCTGTTGCACACTGAGGCCCTGGGAGGCTGCGGCATGGCTCTTATGTTTGGGCATTTGTAGCCAAAGGTAATTGTTTCAATATACTCCCAACCAGGAAGCATTATTATTATTTTTATCATTATCATGTTAGAGCCATAAGAGGGGAGGGAGATGCTTTGGAAACAGACACCAGTGCCCTTGTCAGTTTTTCTGGAGAAGAAAACAAGCAGCGATGCTATTCTTAAAACTACAGCATATGCACTCAGTAATTATCTAGAGACTGCTGAAACAAATAGAAATGTGGAAACATTTTCTCTATGTATTTAATGGTGATGAGCAGGTATCACTGCTGCCTGGAAAGCCGTTATCATCTTAATCACTCCAGCAACAACTGCTCTCGGATTCAGAGGTTTCACACTTCCTAGACCCAGAGCAAAGCAGAAGTTTGTGCAGTTCTTATCAGTTTCTTTGAACTGCTCAGTTCTACAGGAACAAAAAAGGCTGAAATAACCTGGGGACAGCTGAAGTGCTGCCTTTATGACTTCATGAAGTTATCCCAACTGTGTGGCACATGGAATCATCTTATTAGTCATCCAGAGGGGCCACTTTCATTGAACACCTTCTACATGGCAGGCAGAGGATAAGCTTCTTACTTCCCTAGCTTTGATTCTCCCCTAAGCCCAACTGGGTAGGAATTCTTATCCCCAATCTACAGATAATAATACCAAGGTCCAGGGAGGTTAGGTAAATTGTTCAGGTTTGTGGAACTGGGTAAGGGACAGAATTAGGGTTCTGATCAGCTCTTCCTGACCACAGTGCCTGTGACTTCTCTAACATGTCGCTCTGTTTGGTAGTATGTGTGTGAAGAGATGAAGATGAACTGAGTGCTATACACACTTGATCTCCTTAACTTCTCTCGACAGCTGTAAGAGGTTAGAGTTAGTATACCCATTTATAGATGAATAAACTGAGGCTGAGAAAGTCCTATCCTATGACTAAGTGACTAAGTCCTATCCTATCTAACTTTCTACACTAAGGTGTTACTTGGTAATAGTTTCTAAGTAGCTGTCAATTTCTTCAGCCAGGGCATACTGTATGCGTTTTTGTAACTTGGCCTATGTGCCTACAGGTGGATGTTTTCGAGTCTTTGAATCCCAGACAAAGGCAATCTTCTCAGGGTGAGTAAAGAGTTTATAAAAGCGGAGAAAATATGGAATTGGAAGGTGGCTAGCAGGACCCCTTCTAAAGTATTCCTTAGGGGCTCAAATTTCAATATGCATGGCTGAATGTAAAAAATTTTTGCTCACTTATTTTTAATATGCCTTAGGTTTCAGTATAAGAAAAAAAATAGAACGAGACAATATTTGTATGCTTCATTGGAAACAGATTGTCAGTATCTAGATTTAAGTTCAGAATAAGCTGGTGCCTGAAACGATTGTTTTCCATATAATGGCATCTACCCTACTCAAATCAGTACTTGAAAATGAGATCTTCTCATCTGAGAGGACCCTCTCATCTGAGAGACTGTACTGTTGTTGTCCTAGCTGTTTACAGATGCTTCCATCCAGTGGGAAATTTCCCCCGAGTCATTAAGTTAATGACTTGGCTGTCACGCTGTGATTTATCGGTAAAATTGCTCCTCTGAGTGCAGAGCATATGGAAGGATGGTCAGCCCATAATCGTGCTGTTGCAAAGCAGCAATGACCATGGATAAGAAGGACCCTTCAGAAAGCAAGACTGTTAGTAAAATAATAATGCTGTCTCCCCTGTACATGGCATGATGCAGTCTCACAGATAGTGGGGCATAAACTATTCAAACACAATTTAGCCTTTGTGAACAGAAAATGTGTTAGTAGAAATCCTGAGAGATTATTTGGGATGTTGGATTTTGCTTTATGGCATCTCATGGTCCTTAATGCTCTGCATGAATTACTAGGCTGAGGGTTTAGCTTGAGGTTTAAAAAGAAGATCAAGCCTGTTCTCTTTGCAGTGACATTGGATTACAGACTGACCTCTGAATGTGCCTGAATAAAAGCAACTCCAAATTTGGGAGGATGACTGGATTATGATAAAGCTTTCAGGATAACACCAAGCACCTCTACAAGAGCCAAAGGATTTTCAGGGCCACAGGGACACACAGTAACTGGCTTTAATTTTTTTCTCTCTGGCTTACAGCCTCTGAAGATGCTTAATAATTAAAGAGGTACACCATCAGAGAGGTTTTAAGGATTTGCATATAGCTGCTTGTTTTGGCCCCATCCAAATACCTGGCAGGTTCCAGAGAGAATCAAAAGGGGCAATTATCTAAAAGGGTTTTAAGACTAGAGTGTATATAATAATATCCTGGTTGCTTATTCGGAATGCAGGAATTAGACTAGAGCTATGGATGGGTCCATTTGCATGTACTTGCTGGTCAAGACTGTGGCACACCCATCCCTTCATGGAAAGAGACTCACCCATTTTAAGCTGCCCACAAATACTTTCCTTGGTTTATTCAGGACTTCTGCCTACATTTACATGTTTTTCTCTTACAGACCACACAGCACATCCTGTGGGTGAGGAGAAATATGGAGAATGTAGCGCACTTGCTTTCTACTGGAATGTGTATATTCTGTCCAGATTTCCTTCGGTTACCAAAGACTGACCATTTCAGTTTCTCAGATGTAGTAGAAAAGGCTTGCCTGAGATACAAGTCAGGTTTGTTAGAACCACTTCCAAAGAATACTTTTAAGTCAAGTGGCATTTGAGTATATGATAATTGCTTTAACATACATTTGCTAAAATAGATTTTAGCAAAGCAAAAATAATCTAAACAATAGATTTATTATTATTGCCATATTAAGAGTAATTCTCCCTAGTGTGGAGAGGGATGTAATAGTCTAACTTTGACTAATTCTACTGAACAGAAGTTTTTAGCCAACTCCTTTTTTTTTCAGATTCCTTGCTTAAGTGTGTTAAGTAGCCTTCTAAGATGGTCCCCAGTTATTCCTAAGACCTGGTATGCATGCTCTTGTGTAACCCCTTCCTCTTGAGTGTGGGCTAGCCTTAATGACTAGCTTCGAACAAACAAATATGGCAACAGCAATGGGATATCACTTCTGAGACTAGGATATAAAAGACTGTGGCTTAAGTTGAGCTGCTGCTCTCTGGCTCTCTCTCAGTCTGATGAGGCCAGCTGCCATGTTGTGAGCTGCCCTGTGGAGAGGCCCATGTGGCAAGGAGATGAGGGTGGGCAGCCTCAGGCCACAAGTCATAGAGGTCCTCAGTCAAACAACCTGCAAGGAACCAAATCCTGCCAATAACCACTGAGTAAGCTTGGAAGTAGATCCAGCCTCAGCTGAACCTCGAGATGGCTGATGCTTTGACCGCAGTCTTGTGAGAGACCCTGAGCTGGAGGACCTAGTTAAGCCATATCTAGATTTATGACTTCCAGAAAGTGTGAGTAAACAAATGTGTGTTGTTTTAAGCTGCTCATTTGGGGATGATTTTGTATACATCAACAAACGACTAATACATGAGGTAAAGAACCACCCTTTCCCTCTCTCTTTTTTTCTCCCCTCCCTCCCACTTCTGCTTCTTTCAGATGTCAGTTAAGGGTCTTCTCTGTGCCAGGCACCATGGTAGGCATTTTGAATGCAGCACTAGGCGTGGCAAACATGATGGCTGCACTCATGAGGCTCACTCTCTTGTTGGGGAGATAAACTCTGAACAAATGATCTAATGAGTGACTTGACAGTAAAAGCAGAGTACTTTGCAAACATGACAGGGGGTCCTGAATTATTCCAGGAGAGGATGTAAAGACTTCTTGAGCCATGAAATGTGAATGGGATTATTTTAATTTGATTCCCTATAGAATGTGCTCACTGGCAGAGAACTCTCTTCCCAGAAGGCATCCAGTCACATAGCCACACCTTTATTTCTATAATGTGATAATATGGCACTTGAGAATAGAAATACAGCTGTCCTGTATCCACAGGGAATTGGTTCCTGGGGGCCCCTGCAGATAACAAAATTTGTGGACACTCAAGTCCCTTATATAAAATGGCATAGCATTTGCATATAACCTATGTAAATTCTCCTGTATACTTTCACCCACCTCTAGATTACTTATAACACATGGTATCATGTAAGTAATTGTAAATTCAATGTAAATGCTATGCTAAACTTCTGTTTTTGGAGACTTTTTGGAGTTCTTTTCTGAATATTTTTGATCTGTGGTTGGTTGAATCCACGGATGCAGAAGCCATGGATATGGAAGGCTGACTGTACGTGTGTATATATACATATATATACACACACATATATTTCATATGTTTCTCTAATAATACATATATACATATATATGAAAAATATATGGGCATTTGCCGATGCTCAACATCATCAAACATTTGTTACATAAATAATTCTTGTTTGTGTGTCAATTTGACCTGTCTTTTATTGGATTTATTTTTTGAGAGCTGGTTCTCCTGCACTTCCCCCACCACCTCCAGGTACTGTGTCTCTGCATTTCAGTAGAAAATTTCTATGATTATTTGTTAAATTACAAATAGCTAGGAACTTGAGAGCGTTGCAAATGCAATCATGATGTTGATTATTTCTGCATTTTTTTTTAAAGAGGAAAAAGAAATTCACAAAGGTCAACTAACAGTGATTGTGAAGGCCACTTCTCTCAAAACATTCAGTTGAATGATATGTGTGGATGGCAGTCTGTGTATTTATTTTCATAGCATCAAACTCAATCTATAATATATTTATTGACTTTCCCAACATTCCTAAATCCTGGAACTCCTCAAAAAGGTCAGTGTAAAATGGCACCAAATTTCACTTAAACTTTGGTATTCCTGAGAATAGCTATAATAAAAGGGCTTAGAGTAAAGTAGATGGATATGTCCAGTGCTAGAGGTGATAAATGACACCGATGAAGGTTATTTAAAAAATGAAAAAGATGGATGCTTATTCAACTGGGGGACAAAGGATTTTTTTAATGAGGGAAAAGGACTGAAAGTAGTTGGTAATGTAGAAATTATTGCTGAAGACCAAGGCCGTGAGATTTCAGAGTTGGATGTAATAATAAAAGTTACAGTGCTGCCTCCAAGTGATCTGGGAGGCAAGCATGTAGTCACGATGGCTGGTTCTTATGGTCATCTCTGGGTTAAGCAAATAAAAAAACAAGACAAGATCTATAGTTTCAGATTAGGATGGTTTCCTTGGCAGAACTGTGTGCAGTGTTTCCAAGAGTAGAGAAAGAAGGGTGTGCACGTGGAGAAGGAAAGCCAAATTAGGAAAGCCACAGGGGCCAGGACAGGCAGCCCTCCTCCCCACTTCTGCCCCAGGGCTGATAAGATCTCCACTGAATGCTGGCAGGTTATTGCTCATAGAGAGAATTGAAATATGAGTGTAATTAGCCTACAACCACATGAGAACAATAGAAAGCAAGATGATGTTTTTAGAATTCTAAAAATTTTAAAGTTCCTTAATAATCTTCTTGGTATAATTCATTTTATTTGTTTTTGGGACAAGTCAAAGTTCATGATTATAGAATTATATGTGATTCATATCGAATGTAGAAAATATATGAATCATAAAATATATAATTTTTTATACTTAAATGGCATGATTTAATTTCATTGCTGATTAATCCTGAACTCTCTTAAGTTAAAGAAAACAAAAAAAAGTTAATGAATTTAAACTCCCCAGAAAGTGCGAATCCAAAAGGAAATGTCCAATAGGCGATATGAGATGGATATTTTATGGCCTTTCCTGATTTAGTCTCAAATATTATAAACATCAGTGGAAAAAAAGTTTTCCAGTTTTATTCTTCTAGAGCACAATTTTCTGGCCTGTTACTAAGTATGATCTTCCAACAGGTACACAACTATCTCACAATGGCAGTATTAGGTATTTGCCAGATGAGTTGGGCAAGGAGAACTCAATATATGAGGAAAGTATGTGGTGAGATTTCATAATGCAGCATGGTGGCATGGTTATTGCTTAACTGTGGTCAAAGTGATGGATGTATTTGCTGGGAATCTCTTGGTTGCAAATAACAGAGAATATGACTCAACAGCTAAGGTAACAAAGGATTATTGGCTGATAGGACTATAAAAACACAGTTATTTGAATAGATAAGGCTGGATCCAGCAGCTCGATTATAGCTGGGTCCTCTCATGCAAGATGGCTGTCAATGCCTCTTTCTGGAGGCCGTAGGTGTTCTTGTTTACATCCATCTAGAAAAGTGTGTCAGTGAATGAGCAAAGGATCTCTTTTAGAGGCCTCCATCAAACATCCCTTTATGTTATTCGTCTGCATTGAGTCACAGTTCCACTGTCTAACTCAATCAGTATGGACAAGGGACAGGATCTTTTGATTGGCTGAAGCCATTCTAGGCCTATCCCTGAAGCAAGGGATGGATCAATTTCCTCTTGAAGCATGTTGACTGAATGAGAGAGGATCTTGTACTTGAACAAAACTCAGAATACCATTATCAAACGGAAAGGAAATGAATGTAGGGGCATCAAATCCCAGGAAAATCCTCTGTACTGGGCGATAAGTGCTTTCATATTGGATGGGAAAATGTGTACAGTTCCCTCCATTTATTACATTAGATGCGAGTAGAATGAAAAGCCAACAAGCTTAGTGTATAAAGGGGAGAGGCTGTGAGGGGCCATTGGACTGGTATTTAGGAATGCTCTTGTTCCCAAACAAGGACAACCACAAGTTTGACATGTGACTTGAGTCTTTTAACTCTTCTGGGCCTCTGATGTCAGGTAGCTTCTTACTTTAAACATTTTGCCTGTGTATGGATTATCTATTACAAGCCTCCAAATATGTAAGGACTTAGAATTGTCATGCCATTTCCTTGAGCTATGAATAACTCAATGATTGGTAAAAGGAACCGTAGGCTATTATTTCTTCCATGAATGATTGAGACAGGGCCATAATTAATCAACAGTCATACAAACGCCAAACACTGGTAAAAATGGTTTAAATAGGAGGAAAGAAATCTCCATGGGTTTTATGCCATAAATAAACATAATAAGTATAATGAACAGGAAGTGGCTCATTGTTAACTAAAAAAAAAAGAAAGATCATCTGATTATCTCTTGCTGATTACATAAATGCCAGAGAGCAATTTTAAGTATTCTAAAGATAACTGGAATAATTTACAAATGCCTTTATACAGAGTAGCAAAGGAGCAGTGTGCACGTTAAAAAGCATGCTGACCTTGCCAAAATACCTTTATAAATTAATGCGTGAAAAAGATCAGAGATTCTGTCATACCATTCCGACATTGACCAATACTTGAAGCAAGAGTTGGCAGCTAATTCTTGATTTTTGAATAAAAAGACAAAGAATCTTTTTATAGGAAACGGATGCAACTGAAACAGAAAAATCTCACCAGTGTTATAATTTGTCTTAGGTTTTTCACCATGAGTTCAGATCTAGAATGAGTATTCTGAGATCAGATTCCATTTCCAGGACTTGAGATCTTGTGGCTTTGGCAAGTCACTGAACGTCTCAAAGCCTGGGTTCACACGTCTATAAAATGGGGACTAACAGCATCTACCTGATAAGGCTGGTTGTGGGTATTAAATAAGGGGATGTACATAGAGCCCTGAGGATAATGCCCAGCACATAGTAAGTGCTCAGAAACTGTCATCTCTTAGAGGGCGTATACTCTGCTTTCTAGCTTCTGTGCAAGAAATTGCATGAATGTCATACGTCAGGGATCAATGTCATAGGTTAACTAGTTTCTCATGACTCATTTTCACCCACTCAATGAACAGAAATACATGCACATCACTATGTGACCTGGCTTTGTTCCTGGGATTCTGTGTCGTCCAGCGCAGAGCCTGACCCATAGTGGGCATGTGATAATTAATCACTAGAGCTGCAGTCTGGGTGACAGGGCAGCTGCTCTGTCCTGCTGGGTGGTGCCCATGAGGCAGCGGGTCCCACTCTGGCTGAGGGGAGGAACGTGTTGTTTCAGTTTGTTGTGCATTTTCCTTTTCACTGTCCAGAGCATTGACCAGGCCTGAGTGTCCCCCTCACTGCTTTCAACGTGATGTTCCAATACAGTCTTAGCATAACTGAAAGCAAGTGTCCTTCTTCAACCATTGCTGGAAAATATTTTTATGACAACAGAAAACATTTCCCAATCTTTCATTTCTTTCTCACCTTTCAAACCAGAGACCTTTACTTGCAGGTGACAATACTGGACAACTATATTCTTTTGCCAGTATCTGCAGTGCAGGAAGAAAGTTGACATTTCTGAATACCAAAAATGAGGCAGGCTTGTGCTAGGTGCTTTTACATAAATTACATACTTTAGTACTCCTAATAACCTGAGAGATGTAGCCAAGTGTTAATATTTTTATTTTATAATCCAGGAAACTGTAGCTCAGAGAACCTAAATAAATGGCTCAAGATCACAAACTAGTAAGAGCCAAAACTGGGATTTAAATAGAATTTAAAAGTCATGCTATTTCTATCGCATTCCCTGCCTCCTCTATATTATATGCTTTTGATAATTTTCATCACATACTCTAGTCATCTTAAAGCACAGGTCAAATGTTGCATATTCTTTTATGCCCAATGTTTCTGACTTTGTTAAAAATGTTTCTCTTTTTTCAGTGCAGAGATTTAACCAGTACCGAAAGGTAAAATGAATCTTACAAGTTCTTAGGGAGAAGTATCACAGAATGTAAGAGCATAGGATTTGGAATCAGATAGATGTGATTATCAGCTGTGCACTCCTGGGAAACATACTTAATCATCTTTCCCAGCCTTAGTTTCTTCATCTGTAAAATGGGGGATTTTAATACCTAACACAGAGGGGTTTTGAGATGACTGAAGTACCACCTATAAAGCACTCAGGACCAGACCTTAAATGATGTGCTCCCTTCAAGACCCATGGTCTTTCCCAGAGGCACCTCGCTAGGTTGAGGAGTCTTGGAACCCACATGATCCTCTCATCTCAACTCTGAGAAATAAGAGAATAGGTGTGATATGGTGTGAAAAGAGGAGAAAAGGTACTCATTCCCCACAGGTGGGTTTTGGTACCTAAGTTTTTCAGTAGCTTCTGGATTGCAGCTGCCTTCGAAAACTTGAACTTTGCAGTTGCAAATGTACAGAGAACTATTGCAGAGTGGAAACAAATGTCTATAAACATTCCAGCATCCTATGAGGACTAGTTTTACCCAGTTCTAGTTTTCTTCATCTGCCAGCTTACCTAGTACTGAATATGAGGTATAAACCAGCTTACCTACTTTAGTGAAAGATGTTTTGTATGTTTGATCTTTTAAATCACAAATGTCAATAGAAAAATTTATTTTTCCTTCCATAATAAACAGCAAAATGCCTTCTATATCTCCAATTAAGAATACTGAGAATTTTTTGAACAAAGATTAATCAAACAACCTCCTTTATTTAACATTTGTCTAGAGTAAGATAGAGAAAGAGCATGTACATTTTCATTTTTTAACCGTCTGTTCATTTTTCACATGGATTTCTTTCTCTCAGCCACTTATAGGTCACAAAACTGAAGATAAGAGTGAGAGTTTAGGCAATCAACAAACAAGTTTTTACCACAAAGAAGAATATACTTTTACCTGTCTAACTCTGGAAAATAATGAATCTCTTAGCAGGTGATACTCACAGACCCAGGAGTTTAGGCTTTAAGAAGCTTAAACTTCCTGCACAAATGAAACTGATTCCCTGGAATGTACCTCCCTCTCAGCCACACATCCTGGCTTGGGAAACTCCTACTCAGCTTACAAAACAGAGCTGAAATGTCATTTCCTCTTTGGCTCTTTCCTGGAGGGTAGCTGCTTGGTGGGTCCACACCCTCCCACAGCGCCATGAGGGTGCCTCTCATGCAGCTCTTCTCACACTCCCTGCCAGTGGTTTGTTTATGTGAGTGTCACTCCCACTGGACGTGAGCTCTCTGAAGGCAGGCATTCTATTCAGTCCACCGTTCCTAGCCAATAGCCCAAGGATTGGGATATAGTTGTTTACCACACCTCACTGAATGAACAACAGGAATATCCACCGCTTTTGTTATCTACTGTTTGAGCTTTTTATTCCTTGTTTTAGTTATTGGTTATTTTAGTTATTTGCTCATGATTCTGCTATTTGAGCAGGGCTTGGTGGGGCAGCTCTTTCTGTTTCATGTGATTTGGCTGAGGTGGCTCTGCTGAGGCTAGAAGATCCCAGGTGGCCTCAGTTGGAATAGAAGAAAAGGCTGAGGTCTGGGTGGTCCTCTTTTCCTCACATCCTCCAGGGCCGCCTTCCATGTGGCCTCTCTCTAGTGGGATAATTTACTTGGTACATAGTTGCTCAGGATTCAAGAGGGGGGAAGTGGAAACTGCCAGGCTTCTTAAAGTCAGAACTCTCATTTTGATCCCCATTTTATTGTTCAGACAAGTCACAGCCAGTCCAGATTCAAGGGGAGGGGGAAATCAATTGAGGAATGGAAGAAATTGTTGGTAACCATCTTTGCAGACCATCGGCCACATTCTATGCTTGACACCTCGGATCTAAGAGCTCTGCTGAGGACTAGGACCTACTCTCTTGTTCTAAATGATTTCTCTGTTATATACTGAGTTCTTGTGGAAGATTTTAGAAATACTATTTTGCATTAGCTTTTTTTGTATGTGACTGTGGGTGGGTGTAATTGAGGTTATTTGACTTTTCTCTGAAGATCTTCTATGACAAGATTTCTGGGTCAAGCTTGTTTCTGAAAAGAAGAAATAAAAACTGTCTTGATTTTATGAGTTTCCCTTTAAATGTGTATCTTTGGACTTTTGGGAGTAGTCAAATTGCAAGAAGTCATAAGGAAATAAGGAAATAAAGTATCCTCTAAATTAGGGTGCAAAGAGAAGATTCTCTTTAATAGTAAAGGGAAGACATCTATAATAATTATAGGTATGGCACTATATTCACCTATGATTCATCTATGCCATTATGTACCCCTATGCCCACTCCATCCAAAGCACTTAAGTTAACCTTTTCTTTTAAAGAAAAGCTGTTTTGTTGTTTTCTCTCTTTAGTAAGAAAAGAAAAAAGAAAGCTACATAAACTTAAAATGAAGTAGGAAACAATTGCACAATTACTGAAGTGCCTACTTAAGCTGTTTGTTCTCCAGAGCCTTTTAAAAAGATGATTTTATTTTAACATAGAGGAAGTACAACATAAATACAATATTGGAGTTGGGAGAGAGAGGCCCCCGTCATCACCTTGCCCAGCACCTTCATTCTGCAGATGAGAGATGTGGAAGTTACATAATGCCATGTATGAAAAGTCAAGAAAAACTATTACATAGAGAAATGTGTTAAGATGAAAAGTCACAGAAACCATCTTTGAAATGTTATTTAACTTTATATATTACCAGTACTTTGGAGAAAAATGGGAGAGATATATATGAAGGCAGTTAAAATACTCATCATTAAGTAAATACCTTTAGTAGGAGAGCATAAAAGTTCTGGTTCCCTTTACCCTTGAATAACAGCTAGATAAGGATTCATTGTTTTAATTACAAATTTTAATTTAGAAATGTTCATAATTTGTAAAAGTTATCCCATGTTTGGAAACTAGAATGCCATTTATTGTCTTCAAGTGTACTATTCACATACTGAACGTAACACGTATGTGTGTGTAACTGGCTGGTCATTAGCTTCATACAGAACTTACTTATTCTATCATTCATTTATGCAACAAATACTTATTGAGCTCTACTGATGCAACAGGTAACATTCTAGTCACTGGGGACACAGCAGTGAACAAAACAGTTGATCCCTTTGCTTATAATGAGAGTTTACATTCTAAGGGGAGACAGTATTTTCTTTCTTTGGAATGAAGCCCAAGTGAATGCTAAACATTCAGGGATGCCGACATCTCTAAGTGTGGGTGCTATACCTCTCAACCACTCTTTGAATTTGTCTTACACCTTCCTTGTCAGACTGTAGCACTTCCTATTTACTAGCACTTTTTTTCCCAACAAGCCAATAGTAGAAAATTTTGTTAAACTAATCAAAAATGTTATCATTATCATCAATATTTATCATTATTCCAGCAGAATTAATCAAAATATTAGTATGGCAAAGAGAACTGTAAGGTAAATTCAGAAAGAACTGACAAATTCAGGATGGGCATTCCCCACTCTCTTTTAAAAAAATGTGTTGACTCTTCACGGTTCCTTCTGTAGTTTACTTCTGCACAGTGCTCGTTGGTTCAATTATTGTCTCTGTATCTGTGTTCATCACTAGACAGCAGTCTCCTTGAAAGTTGGATTATGCCCTAGTCATTCCTGAATATCTGTATATACCTGTATAACATCAACCTAATTCATTCAGCAAGTGTTTATGCAATCAATATCTTACTTAACACTTGACTCTATCAAGGATCATTAGACCTTGCAAATACCTTGTGAGGCAGGTAGTATAGGTATTATTTGCATTTTATAGGCAAGAATCTGAAGTCGTTGGAGGTTGTTTATCATATGCTCAAAGCCACAGTGCCTGTGAAGATTGGACAAAGAACCTGAATTTACATCCTATGACTCCAAGTCCAGTGCTCTTTCTCTGGAACCACAGCCCTTCCCTGAATATATATATATATATATTTCACTGTCAAGGGTGTATCTTAGTCACCACTCCCCATGTTCCTGTTTTTCTTTGCTTACATCTCTTCTAATTGCTTAACCTTGAATTGAACCTTTAACCTTCACCCTGATTCAGCAATCTTAGGGGAAGGGAGGCCAGAACAAAGCATTCTATCACTCTTCTATAAAAGATTAGTCACCACTTTTTCTTTGGTTTGCATACCTTTGATAAATCTTAAGCACTTGAGTTACCTGAAAGAGTTCTAAAGTTAAGAGTTTCTTATTTTAACTTGAGCTTTGTAATTTTTTTTCCATTATGTAAAGACTGAGAAATTTTGAGTGAGGGGATGACACACTTGGAAGATCACAAGGTTAGCAATATGGAGAAAGAGAAAAACAGTTACAGTGAGATTAATTAGAGGACAATTATAAGACAGTAACAAACACACACAAGTTCTGACATGTTAGGTTGCCTTATATTAAAAAGTGCAGAGGATAAGATAATAAAGGAAGGATATTGAGATAGAACAGGGCAGGGTGAGATAAAGAGATTTTAGTTTTTGTGGACTGAGATCAAAGTGTGATCCTCAGAACTTCTGAGGTTCTGGGTATCACACCACAGTGGTATTCAAGTATCTGACTTACTGAGTCAGACAATCTTGGGGTGAGGCCCAAGAGTCAGTGCTGTAACAGCATGTTCAGGTGATTCTTATGTACACACTAAAGTGTGAGAATCAATAGACAAAAGCAGTGTTTTTCAAAATATTACGTGCATATATACCACCTAGGGATCTTGTTAATACACAGATTCTGATTCAACAGGTCTGGAGTGGGACCTGAGTGTGTGAGTTTTTAACAGGCTCTCAGGTGATGCCAATGCTCCTGGTCCATGGACCATACTTTGAGTAGCAAGTCACTAGATTTTGGTGTATCTGCAGTAATGTGTGCTGTGGAAGGTGAGATGGAAAAAGTGGGTTTTAAGAAGCTTCACTGTGATTTATGACAGAATTTTTCTTTGGCAGCTCATCAGGGAAAATTTGCTAGAGATTTCAAACTACTTTTCAATGTTTTTGTGGGTGGGACTCTCATTTGGACTGGCCAAGATGTAGCTGGGCTCTATGCAATTTCAGTTGTAAAAATCTGGGTGGAAGACCAAGGGACTCTGCATATTTCTGATGGAGGCCCCTGCTCTGCCTTCTCTAGCTTCAAATAGCTGGAAAAAATGTAAATGTAAGGGGATTCTTTGTGTAGCATATCACTTGGGCTAGTTTCTTAATGCTCATCTGTTTTATTCCTGCCAATTAAGAGCAACAGCTGTCTTGCAGGGATGGTGGTCATTAGGAAGTGACACAGCTGTGGGATTTAGATGAGATAACAGTTGTACAACCAAGACAAGGCATCACTGGAATGCAAAATGCTATAAGCCTGATTTATAGCACAGATCTAAAGGGGGAAATCTTAAACCAAAATCAACTAAAATAACAACTCACCCAATAGGGAAAACAAAACAAAGTATCAACTCAGAGATGTTTAGCCCCAAAGTCAAGTTTTCTCAGACTATTTTAAAAACAAGATTTGGACTAAAAATTGACCTACAGAGATTCCAATTACCTCAGTTGTCTACAGTGCCCAGAGTCATGAATTTTGTGTCTAAGATTTAAATATTTATGCAGAATCCATCCTCTTGTTGCTCAATATAATTTGACATTTTCAAATCCCTAGGCCTTATTATGTGACAAAGAGGGTGGACTTGCTGAACACAAAAAACAATGGTCAGTGACTAACATTTAGAAAATGGTATTATCAAAGTAAAAATATCACTTATCCAATATAGTAACTCAGCAACCCAGTCCTCTATATAATCATTTTCTTCTTATTAACAGTGAGAATAGAACCATCATTCTACCTTATTTTAAAAGAAATGTAACAATAATAATATAATTATTACAATTAAATTCTGCCACCTAATATTCTTTATATACAACCTAAGATTTTTTTCAGACTTCCACATCTTTGTTAATGTTCTTCCTCTTGGAATACATCCTTTTTCTCATCCCTGGACACCTAAATCTTACTCATCTTTCATAAACCATATCATAAACAAATTCTCTGTGAAGTCTTTTGGTATCCTCTCAACTGAAATGAATGTATTTCTACCTTGAATTCCCATCAGAGTTCGGGTGTCTTTATCTTTATATGTATCTCTTTCTCTCTTTGAATTACAGTTATCCAAGCAGATGCTTTATCATCTTTAATCCATGAGTCCTCTGAAGCCAAGGTTCATGTCTGATTTAAGTCCTTGACCTCATGGAGTTTATGGCCTGGTTGGGGAGATACATATTATCAATATAGTCTCAAAATAACTGTAAAATCACATTTGTTTTAGTAGTTAATGAGGTAATTGCTGTATAATTGATATACTACCTAGGGCCTACTAAGCAGATGTTTAATAAATGTTAGCTATTCTAATGATTAGTTTTTAATCTGAAAGAAATGGTGTTACAAAAGGTGTTTGAGCAAGGAAATGAACATGATCAGAGGTATGTTTTCTGTGTTTAATCTAGGATCAATTTGTCAGAGAACTTGAAGTGGGAAGTATTAACTAGAATTGGGGAATCTGTCCCCTTTCAAATTTGTATTACACATGCCGTGAATTAGGGCATCTGTAGTGGGATGATAGGCATGATGTAGAGTAACCAATTTGAAAGAGGGCAGGTGGATGCAGCGATTTG